>NC_057799.1:182838547-183031912 GCF_018294505.1 Triticum aestivum
AACGAGATCTGCCGTCGCCGCCTCGCTTCGTCCCGTCGCCGAGGACCGCCGCCGACGCCGCCATCCTCCTCGCCTCGACGCGCCGCCCCTCCCCGTCCACTCTGCCCTCGCCGCAGGTCACCAGAGCCGCCGCTCCGGTCAAGCCCGAGCCGCCCGCTGTCGCCGGAGTTCAACCTCATCTCCGCCGGTTTTCTCGCGAAAACCGCCAAACCACCGCGAACCGGTATAACCGCCGCCCGATCCGGTTCTCGTCGGTTTTTCCTTTTAAAATTCGGTTTTCTTTTAGCTAGTTTTATTTAGAGAATGCTCATCAGATTAGATCTAGAGCAAACAGTTTTTCGTCCTTTAGCGTTTGTTAGCGAACGTTCGTTATTTAGAGTTTTTCTTTTTCTGTTAATTTTTAGTCAGGGACCTATCCGTGAATATTTTATTCATAGATTAGCCCCTGGTTTTCAAATGATCACAACTTTTTGCTCGTTTATCCAAATCGAACGAAACCAACGCCCACTTCTTCGTTATGATCCCCATTATCCAGTAATCCAATCCAAACCAACGCCCACTTCTTCTTCTTAGTTATTTGCTTGGTTTTGAAGTTTTTGAATTGTCTTCTTCGTTCTATCTGATCTTTTGAGTGATTGCTTATGTGTGGTTACTATTGCTTGCTTACGATAGATTGACCGGAGTGTGACGAGTAGATCTATCAAGAGTATTGAGTGCGAATCATCTTCATCAACATTGCAGGCAAGTTCACACTTTGATCATACCTCTTTACCACCCAGTTTTATTGCATTAGATCAATCCTCAAACAATTGCATGATTAGGACCTGACTAATATGTGGGTTTTGGGAAGTAGATGAGGTAGTACCTATTGCCCTGTTTATTATCAAACCTTTGGGGGTTATTTCTACGTTTGCTTATATTGCTATGCTATGCTCGTAGACGTGGACTGGGTTGGAGTGAATTTCCATGACATTTGTGAGATTGTTAATTAATGGTTCAACTTAAGGTGGCTACTTAAATAAACATCTGGGTGGATTGAGGCACCTGGTGAACCCAGTGTTGGCTGTATTTTTGGATATCCCGGAGTACCCGTGTGATCATCCTATGGACCGCCACCCAGACTCAAAGGGATCATAAGATTATTCATGCTAGAAACTTCCGTGTGCAGCCACAAGCCATTATGGGCTCTGGCATAGTTGAGTAAGTTGTGTGAGCTCTTGAAGAGGTGGACTAGCAGATGTAGGGGGATTGTAGGTGAAACGGTCTGCCCGGAGTAGAGAGTAAATGCTTCTGAAAGACTGTGTCTCGATCATCCATTTCTCAAACACCAAGTAGTGCGAGAAATCCAACAGAGGAGATCGAGTCTTGTGGGGAAAAGTGCGCAAACCTCTGCAGAGTGTACAAACTAATCATGATTAGCCGTGTCCCCGGTTATGGACATCTTGAGTATCTAGTTCCTGGATTATCATGTGTATCTCATCATGTTACTTAATTTAAATTTGATTTGGGTTTAATCACGTTCTTAATTGGGATTGAGATGCTGTCAACCATCTCTATGTTTAACAACCACCATGATAGTTAAATAAAATTTATTCCTTTGCAGTAGGGAAAAATTGGCTTTTCGCAAAAAAAAAACATTATAACCATAGAGCTTTTCCACCAGCCATATATGCATGTAGTGATAGCCTTTGTTCATCATTTCTCTATGGTGTGAATTTGCCAGCATATTCCATGTGCTGACCCGTTTTTGGGCTGCAACGTCTCATGTTGCAGGATATCTTACGACGAGTAAGTGATACGTTAGGGTTACGATTTCTACACTCAACTTTGCCGTTGGTGTTGATGGGAATCCACAACCTTGTTACTTCTGCTATTTTTGGATTTAGGTAATAGTATTTATGTTACTTTATACATGTGATTTACCTCTGTTATAAATCGTCGAGTACTGTGTGTGTCAGCATACCGATCCAGGGATGACACTTAAGCACAGAGACTTGATCCATTCGGGTCGGGTCGCTACAAGATGGTATCAGAGCACATGTTGACTGTAGGACGTGACCCTAGAAATTGGCAAGCCCATAGGAAGGATTTTCCCTAAAACTTTCTTTTTCAAAAGGATCTTTTACCTCTCTTCTCTTCCGAGCTTATTCAAATATTCCCTTTTAGTGAGACTATACCCCTTTCCCCTTTTGACCACAAAGACTCGACTGATGAGACCACTCCAAGAAGGACAAGATATCGGACAACCAAGATCACTTCGGAATGAAGAGTAATTTATCGAGCATGGTTATAAATGGAAACTACAACAGTTGAAGACTCTGAAGACTAGGAGAATTTGAAGGCTCTGAAGAATTTCCAGATTGGTATAGGAAGGCTACCCTTATGGAACTTGGCAGACTATGGAAGCCATCAATGCCCGAGATCAAGGTGTATCGGAGAAAGACCGGAACATGGAGAGTTAGAAACTCAAAGTTTTGTCAAGAAAACCCTAAGGCATGAGATATCAACTATGGAATGATAGCTAATGGCAATGACAAGGGAAGAAACACGGCTATCCATGATGTTATCGCCCGCTTATGCTATTTTCACCGTGCTGAGTTAAGCATGCATATGCATGGAAGGATTGGATGGTAGAAGGCTGATGGAACACCTATCAGCAAGATGAAGTTTTAACCTTAGCCGGTGTATCACCAGGATCTGGAGTATTACATCAAGAAGTTAAGATGGACCTGCAGGAAGCAGTATCTGATAAGGAAGCATTTCGTGAAGAACTTAGGACCCAGAAGCTGAAAGTAGCCAAGCTAGAGGAGCAAAACCTTGAGACATCAAAGATTCGTCTGGAACTGAAGGACAGTAGGATCATGGTTCATGCCAAGGATGTTGAGACCCAGAAGTTTGGAACACAATTATTAAAGGACGCCACGAGAGACTTCGCGTCAACAGCGAGGGTCTGGCAAAAGAACTTGAGAAGGACAAGCATGATCGGAAGAAGCCCATCGGAGACATGAACAAGACTTCAAGAGTTTGGCGACTTTGAAGATTTTTGACCTTTAGAAGACCAAACCCCTGTTATATACTTACGTTAGATGCGACGTTTGTGAGCTGTCATTTGTTTGATGTTTTTTCGACAGCCACAAAATAAAACCTGTCTTTTCAAAACTATTGTTTGTATTGTGTGCATCCCTCTCTATCTCTCTTATCCCACCCCAAACCCATGGACCCAACAGAGGATGAATGGAGATGAGCTTATATTTTCTGGACCAATGACTCAATTGGAGACGGACTGATGGATTCAGAACATGGTGGATCACATGGAGAATAACCCTATAGCCGGGAAGGATATGACCCAGCATGCTCTTGAGTGCTTTGAAAGAGGTGCCACTACCTGGTAGAGGATGTACCAAACCATGAATGGATGGCAAGGAGTAACCACTTGGAAAGAATTTAAATCTGACTTTGCCAAAGTCTGGGCTTGTGTCCCAGAAATTGAGGCCTTATGGAAAGGATATGAAGAAACCTTGTGCATACAAGCTTTGTGGAGAAATAGGACACAACCATAAAGAAAACAAGGACGAATACCCTCATAAGCGGAGGATTTCCAAAGGAGTGAGCCGAGGATCTCAGGGAACTTCGGTTGGAGATTGTTCCCAAGGGTTTTGTTGCAGCAATGGAAGTTCAGTCTACATTGTTGGGAAGGATCCGTGAAGCTCAGAAGGATGACAAAGAGATTGCTGAGATAAAAGTGAAAATGAGCAAAGGAAAAGTCCAGGAAGAGAAGTAGATTGGATCCCAGGAACAACCCAATTTCTACAAAGAAAGACCTGAGTCATATCACATGTTTCAGGTGCAAAAATTCACGACACTACTTCAATGATTGCCCAAAACGGAAGATGAGGACCCTAGGAGGCTATATAATCACAAGGAAACCTCGAGATATGTCAGAAGTAATATGTTTCCGTTGTGATGAAGCAGGGCACTTTGCCAGAGAATGCCCCAAGGAGATGGAGACTTGTGATAAATAGTTGAGTGCAACGAGAAGTATAGTAGTAGTAGTGTGGACATTTCTTTTATTAGTGAGGTGTCGGGTTGAGGCATGTAATGGAATGCAGGAGATTGTAATAATTTGAGAATCAATAAAGTTAGCATCATTGGTATTGGTTTGGATTTTATGAGTTGTTACTATATGAAGAAAGATTTTGACCATTTTCGAGGATATGAGAAATATGGTCTATGGAAGATTGTGCATTTTAAAGGTGGTAGTACCCTGTGAGGAAACTTGACCCTTGGAAAAAGGTAATGATATTTCATGAAGTGGATTTCGGACAAAATAAGTATGAGTTTTATCTCGATATGTTGGATACCCCAAGAATATGAGGGTATGGAGTATTATTGGATGTAAAGGAGATAGAATGTTGGTAACATGGAGCAATTGCAACTCCATGATGAGTCTGAGTAATCACGTCTTAGTTTGGCATAATTCGAAGGAAGGGAGACAGTACAATTTGATGGATTTAAGTATGCAAGGAAGTTGGATGTTGGATTGAAGATCAGTTGCCCCGATGATGAGTTCAAGGTTTACCAGTGATGAGATGGGACATAACCCACAGGCCCCAGGACCTGCCAAGAAGCAAGCACATTCTTGCTGAAGGAAAAACCCCGGAAGAAGTTATGATTTATTGATAGACGATCTTATAGGAGTTTACGCAAACCTGAGAGTTGTGAAGGAACGGTACATGTTTGTTTGGCTTGTAGAATCAATGGATTTATCCGAACTTAGTTCGTCGACAAGAGAAATTCAGCAATGCTTGTGAGGATGACCGAGTGTTAGAATGCGAGATTCGCTAAACCATATACAAGGTAATGATTTGGGTGCGGGATGGATTGATCACCATACCGACTTACTCTTATTATTCGCCTTGCTATGTGGGATGGAAAATCTGAGTGACTTGCCTATAGTAGAGAGACGATGATCAAAACCTTGTTTGAACCTTAGAATGGTATAAGTATTTTTCCCTTGTACAAGGCAGCTTTTGCCAACCGTAGGTTATACGGTGAGGTTCAACCCAGACCCATTTCCCGCAGGACAAACCATAAATTGTTGACCACCATGAGATATCGATAGTGGTTTAGTATTGGCGCCAGACCCGTCAGCTATGAATACCCAGTCTCGGAACCACCTTATCAAGATGAAAGGACAGAAGGATTGAGGTAAAGGTTATGCCACTATCGGAAGAGCCAGAGTAGAAATTTTCTCAAGGATCTGAGAGGATCGACACTGTCAACGATAAGGATGGAGTATATGAGTGTTGATGGAACTGTAACAATGCTTCTAAGGGTGGTAGCACCCCAGACCCCTGTGATGATCGACGGATTTTGACAAGACCCCCAAGCCTAACCTATTTCTTTCTAGCCTCTCCGAATCTCGAGGACGAGATTCATTTTAAGGGTGGTAGGTTTGTAACATTCCAAAATTCTAAATTTTGGAATGTTATAATAAATAGATAATTATGATTGATTGTTCGATTGATTGTGTGAAGTTGAGTGAAATTCGAAACTTTTTGAAAGTTAAATGAGAGGGAATAAAAGGACTTTCCCAAACTTTCATTTTTGCTTTTATGATCTCCGTGAATTCAAATTCTTTTCACCACAAAACCCTGGAGAGAAGATGACATGACTTCTTCCATTTATTTAAATAACAAGGGGTGTTGAAAATATTTGAATTTCATTTGAGAATATTTCCAGTTCTAAAACTTTATGCAACTCAATGATTTTCACGAGCGAAGATAAAATGACTTCTTCAAAACATATGAAATATGAGTTGGGAGTTTCAAAGGATCAAATTCAAAGTCCTTTTGGAAATTATTTTTAATTTGGAGTTATTTGGGTTTTATTCAAATTATTTTTCTCCAAAAATAAAATATATGGAAAATAGGATAACATGATTCTCTACATCAGAAAATTGGACAGAAATAAATTTGAAATCATTTTGGTATTTTAAAAATGATTTTTATTGGATTTTATTAAGGCAGTAGCACTGTTTGATTTATTTGAATTTTTGTGGACTTTATTTGACTTTAGAAAAATGTTCATGTCGTAGAAAATCTTTTTTTGGAAATTTTGATATATTATATGCCTAGGTTCTATCTTATTTAATTCCGCTTTATTTTATTTTTTCGTCGAGTTAGAAAAAGAGTTAGGACCGACCGGACCAGAGCCGGCCCAGTTGCCAGGCCACGGCCCAGCCGGCCCGTCACCGCGCCCCGCTTGTTCCCGTGCTCGGGACGAAGTCCCGAGCCGCCACGGCATCGCCGCCGCCTCCGTGCCGCCGCCGGCCTCGTCTTGCTCCTCCCCCACGCCACCTTGCCCCCTCCCCTCCTATAAAGGGCGCCGCCCCGGGCCCCTCTCTCTCCTCCTCCTCCGCCGCAACCGCCGCCCTCGCCGGAGTCCCGCCCCGACGAGATCTGCCGCCGCCGCCTCGCTTCGTCCCGTCGCCGAGGACCGCCGCCGACGCCGCCATCCTCCTCGCCTCGACGCGCCGCCCCTCCCCGTCCACTCTGCCCTCGCCGCAGGTCACCAGAGCCGCCGCTTCGGTCAAGCCCGAGCCGCCCGCTGTCGCCGGAGTTCAACCTCGTCGCCGCCAGTTTTCTCGCGAAAACCGCCAAACCACCGCGAACCGGTATAACCGCCGCCCGATCCGGTTCTCGTCGGTTTTTCCTTTTAAAATTCGGTTTTCTTTTAGCTAGTTTTATTTAGAGAACGCTCGTCAGATTAGATCTAGAGCAAACAGTTTTTCGTCCTTTAGCGTTTGTTAGCGAACGTTCGTTATTTAGATTTTTTCTTTTTCTGTTAATTTTTAGTCAGGGGCCTATCCATGAATATTTCATTCACAGATTAGCCCCTGGTTTTCAAACGATCACGACTTTTTGCTCGTTTATCCAAATCCAACGAAACCAACGCCCACTTCTTCATTATGATCCCCTCTATCCAGTAATCCGACTCAAACATGTTTTTGAAATTTTGAAATTTGAATTAGATCAGATTTGAATTCAAATTTCGTTTGATCGTAATTTGAGTTTCGTAGCTCCGTTTGAGTTGATTCTTTTTGCAAATTAAAGCTCTTGACCTAAAATTTCTGATAAGGCCAAATTCACTTAATTTTGGTACTGTTAGAAATTGTTTTCTGTTGCAAGAGTTATTTGCTTGGTTTTGAAGTTTTTGAATTGTCTTCTTCGTTCTATCTGATCTTTTGAGTGATTTCTTATGTGTGGTTACTATTGCTTGCTTACGATAGATTGACCGAAGTGTGACGAGTAGATCTATCAAGAGTATTGAGTGCGAATCATCTTCATCATCATTGAAGTCAAGTTCACACTTTGATCATACCTCTTTACCACCCAGTTTTATTGCATTAGATCAATCCTCAAACAATTGCATGATTAGGACCTGACTAATATGTGTGTTTTGGGAAGTAGATGAGGTAGTACCTATTGTCCTGTTTATTATCAAACCTTTGGGAGTTACTTCTATGTTTTCTTATATTGCTATGCTATGCTCGTAGACGTGGATTGGGTTTGAGTGAATTTCCATGACATTTGTGAGATTGTTAATTAATGGTTCAACTTAAGGTGGCTACTTAAATAAACATCTGGGTGGATTGAGGCACCTGGTGAACCCAGTGTTGGCTGTATTTTTGGATATCCCGGAGTACCCGTGTGATCATCCTATGGACCGCCACCCAGACTCAAAGGGATCATAAGATTATTCATGCTAGAAACTTCCGTGTGCAGCCACAAGCCATTATGGGCTCTGGCATAGTTGAGTAAGTTGTGTGAGCTCTTGAAGAGGTGGACTAGCAGATGTAGGGGGATTGTAGGTGTAACGGTCTGCAGGAGTAGAGAGTAAATGCTTCTGAAAGACTGTGTCTCGATCATCCGTTTCTCAAACACCAAGTAGTGCGAGAAATCCAACGGAGGAGATCGAGTCTTGTGGGGAAAAGTGTGCAAACCTCTGCAGAGTGTACAAACTAATCATGATTAGCCGTGTCCCCGGTTATGGACATCTTGAGTATCTAGTTCCTGGATTATCATGTGTATCTCATCATGTTACTTAATTTAAATTTGATTTGGGTTTAATCACGTTCTTAATTGGGATTGAGATGCTGTCAACCATCTCAATGTTTAACAACCACCATGATAGTTAAATAAAATTTATTCCTTTGCAGTAGGGAAAAATTGGCTTTTCGCAAAAAAAAACATTATAACCATAGAGCTTTTCCACCAGCCATATATGCATGTAGTGATAGCCTTTGTTCATCATTTCTCTATGGTGTGAATTTGCCAGCATATTCCATGTGCTGACCCGTTTTCGGGCTGCAACGTCTCATGTTGCAGGATATCTTACGACGAGTAAGTGATACGTTAGGGTTATGATTTCTACACTCAACTTTGCCGTTGGTGTTGATGGGAATCCACAACCTTGTTACTTCCGCTATTTTTGGATTGAGGTAATTGTATTTACGTTACTTTATACATGTGATTTACCTCTATTATAAATCCTCGAGTACTGTGTGTGTCAGCATACCGATCCAGGGATGACACTTAAGCACAAAGACTTGATCCATTCGGGTCGGGTCGGTACAAAAATCATAAAGTCCCCACACAGAGTGAGGTTCATGAAGCGTACTACATATGATGGTCCCCTTCCCCCTCTTCGACGCATACTATATGCTCCTACCATAATACAACCCAAATAGAATCCTCCTTGTTGGTGAAATTAATTAACCTCTCCCGATGTAGGTCAAAGTAAGTGCATGCATCGACGATGGCCTCGTGGGCCCACAGATGGAAGCGTCACACGTGAGTGTCCTAGGATAACCACCGCCTGCATGCATGTGGCCCAAAGAGGTGTTGTGTGATGTTTGAATAGACAATTTCACAACTTTGATGTGGCACGTGCCTCGGAAACCAAAGAGTCCCGACACTGAGTGTGGTGTAATTGTTCACGGACGCGTACATATAGTATATATGCTAGTCCCCTCCCACCTCTTCGACGCGCACTATATACTCCCACCATAACACAAACAAAAAAGATTCGACCTGGCTGGTCAAAGTAACCTCTCTACCGGCTGTTGGTCAAAGTGATGGACGACGACCTCACGGGCCCACAGAAAGCATGACACGTGAGTGAGTTTCGTGTAGGACAACCATCGACTGCATGTGGCCAAAACATGTATGTATGAAAGGGTTGTGTAATGTTTTAAATAACAAATTCATGACTCTTATGTGACACCTGCCTCACAAAACGGCCAACCCACACGGTGGCTCACGACTCATAGTGTACTGCCAGCCACCCCCACCCCGAGATGTGCACATGCGCGCGCGCGCACACACACACACACACACACACACACCGCGCATCAACCGCAACTACGATGAATGTTAAATTATCCCGCAGTGAACATATGTTACCAGAGGAGGGACGTTTTAATTTTGAAAAAAAACCCAGAGATCATTAAGACGTTTTAGTACATTGATTGATTTTATAGGGGTATAATGTGCAAAAATCAAATTTGAGCTAAATGCACACGTGACAGTGCACATAAATGGATTGCAAAAACACATGTGTCTCACTGGGTGCAAGTTTACTCCCCGTGCAAGAAATTTCAAACATTGGGAATCTTGATTTTTAAATTCTAGTACATCCAAACACTACTGCAGGATGCTGCTAATGGGGCACTACGATCAAAGACCCTTCGACGAAATGGTGTGCGATGCCATAATCGCAAACGGTGGTATAAAAAACCCGTCAAAAAAGGTGTAAAACGTTTGCGATGGAGGATGCATCAAACACGGTTCAGATTTTAGTTGCGTGTGCGATTCAGGACACACGGTTAACCCGTTCGAACTGTTTGCGATGAGGCAGAACAACAGAAACGGGCAGCCATATCAATGTGTGTGCCATATACGGCATACAGTTCGCTCCGATGAACCGTTTGCTATTAGGGAGTGCAACATAAACGGTTAGCCAGATCAAGGTGTATGTGATATATGGCATACGGTTCACTCGAACGAACTTTTTTCGATTAGCGAACGCAACAGAAACGGTTCAACTTAACAAGATGTGTGTGATACGTGGCAAACAGCCGACTCGGATGAACTGTTTGCGATGAGAAATTACAACACAGACGGTTAATACAGTTAGTTCGTGTGCGATTCTGTGTGTACAAAAAACTTTGAAAAATGCAAACTAGTTGCTTGCGGTGGCTAGGAATATCGCACACGATGCGTCTGTGAGTACTCGTGTGTGATGGTTAGTAAGTTACACATACGTTTCCTTATGTTAACACTTGTGTGATAAATAACACGTGGCACCGGATACAGTATTTGTGTTGTGTGTGCTCCACTTAGTCTTCCCGCGCTCCATCGAATGCTTCCCGCGCTCTAGCGAATGCTTCCCGCGCTCCACATGGATGAATTCTAAAATCCACGCCTATTCCCTCACCGGTTTCCCGCCACCAGCTAACGGCTTGCTGCATATAACCCAGGCGGCAACGCACCGCCACGACACTCTGCGAAGATCTAGTCCTCACCCATCTATCATTAGTTATTCCAAGCATGCCAGGCAACGACCAAAGCTTCGACGTCGACGCCTACCTGCATTACATCTTTGGCAAGGAGAATGAGCAGAGCAGGTCGGGGAGCAAGAGCTTCATCGGCCGGTGCAGGCACCATGGCCCATCGGCAGCGGTATCGGCGTCACAGTCCTTGGGAGCACAATCGACATATTGCAGAGGAGGTGCGATGAGTAGTTTGCCATCCACCGTGCAAAAGATCCAGAGCTGCTAGGCGGCATGATCGATGACCCACCCGAAGAGCCGCCTTCACCAGTGCTCATCGAGAGCCTGATGCCTCGCAAGGAATGGGCAGAGGACCTCTGCGATTCAGTCAAGATAAAGGCAGCCTATGGCTTCATCATTGCCCGCGGCGGCCGTGTCAACCTCGACCCCGATGATGTGGTGGCCAGGCTCGAGCGCATCCTTGGCGGAGTTGACGTCCCCGACGAAGTAGAACATCGCCAACGTGATATCTTGAGGATGCAGGTGATCGACGGAATTTGTTACCAGGCCAGAGACATGGAAATGGAACGGTTCCGCGGAGTTGTCATGCGCGCGATTGCACGCTGTCAAGCTCTTCTGGGAGAGGCCCAGCAGTCCCAAGAGCCTCCCAGCACCAGCAGCTCCGTAGGCGGAGGCGGGTCGGGACACTCGGAGTGAATGGCCGCAAGTGTGCTATGCTGATTATGGAGTCCGAGAAGACCATCGTCGGAAGGCCGCCAGCTCAGCCTTTTAGCTTATATTTTATTATAATTTTATGCATATGTAGGTCGTGAGTGTTCTGGGCCTTGCCACATTTGGCATTTTAAATTATCCTGAATATGTAAGACAATTATTAAGTTAAGAGTTGCCATTGTAACTATGCCTCAACGGTGGGCAGAGCGCGCGCAGGGACGCTAGAGCGGAGCGCGCCGCGGCCGCCTCAATGATGAGCAACCACGTGGTCAACCTTCTGCCATCAATAAATTTTGACCTTGTTTCTCGTCACATTGCTGATTACAACGCAATAATTAATTGCAAATCTATTCACACCTATCAAACTAATATGTGTTCATACTTAGCACCGGGCTATAAAAACTACCACTCGAAAATTACTTCACAGTTCCTCTCCTCATCACAGACAAAACTGGTTTTCTCTATCAAGTCGTTCCGCCATAACCGGTAGGAGGAGTTTAGGGTGGACATATAACCAGGCAGCAAAGACCAAGGCCGCGGAAGCACTAGAGAGGTCCCACCGTGAAGCCGCAACCGCAGCAGAGATGTCCCGGCGCGCCGCGGAGCCCTCGAACAAGCTCTCACGGGCATGCGAGGGCTCTCTCAAGCGCATTCGCGGCGTCGGCCATCGCGATGAGCCGGTGTGCCTGAAGTCCTTCGCCGGCGACAACGATATTCTCGCTGGCGTCACTACGCAGCAGGAGCTGGTCGACGGCTTGATGAAGCTGCTCAAGATCAGTGATGCCTCGGTTGACAAGGCGACTGGCCTCATCGAGCAACCAATGGATGACAATGCGAAGCTCCTCAAGTTGGTCGCCAAGAAGGAGGAGGAGGCCGCCGGTTGGAAGATGCTGCATGAGCAGAGCAGTGCCTCGGAGATGACGCTGAAAGCGGTCGTTGAGGAACTGATTGGTGGCTTGAGGAAGCTCCAGATTGAGCGCAAGCAGGAGGTGGAGGAATCTGTGGCTGCTTTCAAGCATAGTTGTGAGGAATTGAAGAAGGAGCTGGAGGATTTCTCCGCCCGGCGATCCATCGACGAGTAGAGACAGTAGCAACCCAGATCGTTGTCTGCAATTTCCTTCTTCTCTTGCCCCCGTGTCTTCCGGGCTTTGTCGCATGTGGCATTATAAATTATCCAGAATATGTAAGACAATTATTATGTGCGCCATTGTAAATTTATCATCGTATTATCCGTTGCCATTTTATTTGTGGTCGTATTATCCGTTGCCCTATGTGGCAATTTAAATTAGGGCGGAATACTAGTTGAAAACACGAACAAAGCAAATGCTGCCATGGGATCACAAGTAAACACCCTCCGTCCAGGTGCTTTAATTAACCCATTAATGGAGAAGTCGTGAGCGAGGCGGGCGGCGGATGGTGCATGGAGGTCAAAGAGCTCTCTTCCCGGTGAGCATGGGCGGCCTTGCTGCTCGCACGTGTCTCGTCGAGCCTGCGAGGTGGACAGGATGCACACGCCCCGTCGAGCTTGCGCGGCGGACTGCTCGCACGCGCCCCTTCGAACATGCATGGCGGACTTCTCGCGCTCGTCCCGTCTAATCAAACAGCCGCACGCACGCCACCAAGTATGGTTAAATTTCGACACGGTAAATATAATACAACCGTCTGCGATATTAACGTGTCAGCTTTTTGTTTCAAAAAGGACTTCGTTGGCTACTAATGTGTGCGCCTCTTCTCAAACTGGACGATTCTTTTACTACGGCATATATGTGCCATGTCATGAAACCATGCCAAGTTTCATGTTTTTTGGGTGACTTTTTTATTTACTGGGATTTCAAAACCGAAATTCTCATTATTTCAGGACGACGACAAGTTTGTAATTCATTCTCATTCCTTAAACAAGGCCTAAACATGCACCCAATGACACATGTACAATTTCCCACCCATTTTGGTTCACTGGAGCATGTGGTTGTAGTTCAAATTTGAATTATGGACTACATTAAATCCATAGAAAACTTAGTTATTAGTAATATATATACAATGGCCAAACGAACCCTGAACAGTTTTGAATTCCAGCCCGACACTCCTGTTATTCTATGTTGCCTGTAAAAAACAAAGTTCAAGGCGAGAAGAGGCATCGATTATCATTTCGCCCACAAGAGGGGCACGTTTCCCTACCGGAACCACGAGGGTTGCGACAGGCTCTAGTTTGTAAAAGGCTTGTAATATAGCTTCGCCCAAATTGGAAAATTATATATACCATGTAGTGACACCCTGCCAAGTTTCATTATTTCCTGGTGAGTTTTGGATTTACAAACATTTAAAAACCGAGATTCGCAATGTTTGTGGCCAGGCCAGGACGGCGAGACGGTTGAATTCGTTCCCATTCGTTCCATGGGACCTAAACATGCACCCCAAGGAAACACGTACGTTTTTTCTAGCCATTTTGGTGCACTGGAGCATGTATTTGTAGTTCGGATTTGAATGATGGACATTAAATTCCTAGAAAACTCAATTAATGAATAAAAAGGTCAAACGAACCCTGAATAATTTCAAAGTTCAGCGCGAATCTCCAGTTGTTCCGTGTCGCGTGTAGAAGAAAATACGAGGCTAGAAGAGGGAGTGATTATCGTTTGGCACACAAGGGGACACGTTTCCCTATCGAAACCACGAGGGTTCTTGCGACAGGCTCTGTTTTGTAAGAGGTTTGTAATAAATCTTGGCCCAAATTGGCAATATTTTTACCACGACATATATGTGCCATGACATGACACCTTGCCACCTTTGATGACTTCTGGTGAGTTTAGGATTTATGGGGACTTAAAAACCGAGATTCGAAATGTTTGAGGAAGAGCCAGGACACCGGAACGGTTGTAATTCGTTCCCATTCCTGGCATGAGACCTAAACATGCACCCAAGGACACATGTATAATTTTTCTAGCCATTTTGGTGAACTGGAGCATGTATTGTAGTTCAGATTTGAATTATGGACATTAAATGCCTAGGAAACTCAATTAGTGTATAAAAATGCCAAACGAACCCTGAATAAGTTTCAATTTCAGCACGGATATCATGTGGTTCCATGTTGCCCATGGAAGAAAATACAAGGCGAAAAGAGGCAGTGATTATGTTTCGCCCACAAGGGGAACACGTTTCCCTACCAGAACCACGAGGCTTCTTTGAGAGAAGCTCCAGTTTTTGTAAGAGGTTTGTATTAAAGCTTGGCCCAAATTGGACAATGTTTTTACCACGACATATATGTGCCATGACGTGACACCATGCCACCTTTGATGACTTTCTGGTGAGTTTAGGATTTATGGGGACTTAAAAACCAAGATTCGAAATGTTTGAGTATGAGCCATGACACCTGTACGGTTGTAATTCGTTCCCATTCCTGGCATGGGACCTAAACATGCACCCAAGGACACATGTATAATTTTTCTAGCCATTTTGGTGATCTAGAGCATGTATTTGTAGTTCATATTGGAGTTATGGACATTAAACGCCTAGGAAACTCAATTAATGTATAAAAAGGCCAAACGAACCCTAAATAAGTTTAAATTTCAGCACGGATATCCTGTCGTTCCATGTTGCCCGTAGAAGAAAATACAAGGTGAAAAGAGGCAGTGATTATGTTTCTCCCACAAGGGGGACACGTTTCCCTATCGGAACCACGAGGCTTCTTTGAGAGAAGCTCCGGTTTGTAAGAGGCTTGTAATAAAACTTGCGCCACAATGGCCGAAAAAAATTCCTCGACATATAAGTGCGATGTCGTGACACCATGGCAGGTTTCACGATTTTCAGCTTAGTTTTGGATTTACGGGGATTTAAAAACCGAGATTCTTCTCACTAAATGTTTTCAAATAGCACACGGTTCAGTCACGAGAGCCGATATTCAATGAAAACTTCGTGGAAACCATATTTTAAATTTTCATAAAAATCTGAAAAAAATGTGGGATGTTAAGAAGGTGATGTTTTATTGCGACACAGAATTTCAAGTTGAAAAACATTACGAGATGTGAGCAATGAAAAAGACCAATTCCTCCCTGAATAGTGACATTACTATTCGGCACTATTCAACATTGATTTTGTCTTTTTCATAGCTCACATATCTTAATGTGTTTCAACTTGAAATTTTGTGTGCCAATAAAACATCATCCTCTTAACATCTCGCATTTTTTTGAATTTTTTTGAAACTTCAAAACATCTTTTTCTCATGGTTTTCGTCGGTTTCCATCGAATGTTGGTTTCCGTATGATATCCCCCCCGCTGCGCGCGCGACCTGAGTCATGCGTTCTGACTGGCCAGAACCCAAACCCCACGAATCATACGTGTGCACCGTTGGATGCTCCCAGATCGAACGGCAACCCTGAGCCCTTTCGATAGCACATGCAGTACATGGGTAAGCACTGTGCGCATGCATCGTGTAGCTCACGCTTCCTTCTCTACTAGGTTTTCATTCAAAACAGGCTACCGTTTCTCGCCACTCCTCTCATCGGTTTCCCGCCTCTTCTCCCAGATATGCATGATGTAGATGTTCTTTAATTCTTATAGTTCATCTCATCCATAATCAATTAGTTTTGTAAAAAAACTATTTTAAAATTCATGGAATTGTGCATTGTAAAGGTAAAAACAAAAAGTGACAATTCATTTAGAAAAAAAAGGTTTGGGCAATTAAGACATGGAAGATTCTAGAGAACAAAGGAGGAGTGCTTATGTTTTGAGGTTTGTGCATTATGCTTAAGTTGAACCATGGAGTCTTCTAGATTGTACATGTGGAAGAATCTGGTGGAATGTAGATGATATCCAACGGCCAGTAGTGCTCGGATTTGCCATCTCTGTACCGTCGGATTGGCTTCATCCAACGAGCAACATTCATAGTTATTCGCACACTATATATGTGTATCGATGTATAGATATATATAGATGTGTCCCATGCTAGAAAAAATAAAGTTTGAGCGCATGCGTGGGACGACCCTCCCCTCACTGCCGCCTCGAAGTTGGGAAACTGACATCATAGGTATTGAACCACGCTTGGAGTCGGGTACGGTGTTCGGTTTGTAATGTACTTGGCGTGGCCCATCGAAGTTGTGCATTTGGGATTTAAACACATCATACACCATCGTACCCATACATATTTTCGGGCCGCTTGCAGTGTATACGGGGTCTTCTGATCGACCAGCTGTTCCTTGTGCGGTTTTTTGTGATGACACGGATATCTGTGGGCTCCCCGAGTGTATATATATCATCCCTTTGACCGATAACGAGGGGTATGTGTTGGCCATGAATGGATTCCTCCTAGTTCATGTTAGGGCCGGTCACCGTCAAATGTCGGTCAACCAAAGCTCGAGCTCATGCATTGTCAGGATTCCCTCCCAGATGCTCGGATTGCTGGGTCCAACCTACATCAAACCCTGCGGATGTATCTCGTCCTTAACTACCTTGCCTTCATGGTTGTTGTCTGTATCGAGAGGTAGGCACCACATCTAAATTGTACATTATTCTATATTGAAAACACTCATCATTTTGGGTGGCATGCAAGAGGTGCTGGTTTTGTGGTCCCTCTCGTGCGATGTTTATGATGGTTCAATCTATTGGCCCAAGCGGTTTATCAACAACAACAACTGTCATTTGACGAGACGAAAGATTCATTGGTCTGTCTTATGGTAGGTCATGGCGACATGCATGTATGACCCAAGTATCGATCATTACGTGCATCCGCCCCGCTGACACGAAGTGGGAGGTGGTCGGCCAAGCATCCTAGCTAGGTACGACATTATGTCATTATATATATCCTAGCTAGGTGGTTGTTAGGGTGCTTTCGGGTTTGCGAGGCAGGTGCCACCAAAGTTATGCCCTGTGTGTTTAAAGTTTTAAACTTCCCCAATATTCGTACACATATTTGGCCACTTCTAGGTGGTTCTTGACTTCTGGCCCCTCTCATCGATCTTCAATGATGCGCCCAACCGTGGGCCCGCGGGGTCAAAGCTGTGCATTGGAATTTTGAACATCACATACCACCCTTTTCACTCATATATATTTGGGCCACATGCTGGTGTGCCTGTCTTTTGACCCTCCCTAATGTTTTTTTTTGCTGCAAAGACTCTGATGATCCTCAACAGACACGGGGTATTATATCTAAACCGTGTGCGATACAAGTGCGATGTGAATCACCACGACCCCGCAAGCGCGAGCAAATTAAGGTGGAGGTACTGGCTCAACCGTGTGCGATGCAAGTGCGCTGAAATCACCACGACCGCGCAAGCGCGAGCAAAGGGTGGAGGCACTGGCTCAACCGTGTGCGATGCAAGTGTGCTGAAATCACCACGACCGCGCAAGCGCGGGCAAAGGGTGGAGGTACTGGCTTAACTGTGTGCGATGGAAGTGCGTTGTAAGACCACCACCCGTGGAAGCTAAAGGCGGGTAAGTTTATTTGGAAATTAGGACGAACCGTGTGTGATAGACCAGCTAGCTAGAAATATAAAAAACAAACTACTCGCCTTGAGCGTTGCAAAAATCGGCGGATCCGCGCCACTTTTCCTTATTATGATACACGCATATTGTTATTGGACCGTGCACGAACTTGGGCACTCCCGCCCCGCATCAATTCCTTTACCCAAATTTTAGTAGCCGCCGTACTTCAACCTTCGCCCACACTCCTCCAGCACCGACCTTATAGTAAAATTTTAGCAGCTGAGGCATTTGAACCGTCGCCCTCCCTCGTCCACCACCATCTCCACCCACCATTACTAAAATTTTCAGTACTCGTGGCCTATCCTCAAACACCACCCCCCTCCACAGTCCCCCACCTGCTGGTTTGCCCATTCCTCCTAGCTTAGATAATAAAGTTCAGGTTATCCAGCGATTCCCATACCGTCGCCCCACTCACCTGAGGTTTTAGATGAGGCCTGCGGTGTCCCTCCCCGCCAGATCCACATCCCCTGCTCTAGAATGTCGCAGCCTAAGCATGACCACGTATCCCGGGGAGCCCGACGAGCGTTCGGCCAAGAAGAGGTTTATCATGGCCTCTCTAGCGGACGTTGGCGAGGTGGCCGCCGTTCGCCCCGACCTGTTGATCCCGGAGCAACTCATCGCCGTGGAAGCCGGCGAAGATGTTGACTACGTTGCCATGCCGAAGGCTTCATGTCAGCGGGCTAGCATATTACTGTATCTCGGGAAAGCTGGCTACGACATCAAGCTCGTCCACACCGATGGCTTCACGTGGGCCATGTCACAGGTTAAGTGGTCCACCCCAACCCCTCTGGTTCAACCGCTGTCGATCTCTTCGACGGCCCTGCCGCTGATCTCCTCCGCCAAGCGGTCAAGGATTTGCGAGCTTTATACGCCATCGAGCCCATTTTGTCACTTCTGAAGGACACGTTCTACGGCGGCGGCTTGGGATCCTCAATTGCCAAGTCATATCTCATCGACCACGACCATGACCATGAGGAGGGCACCCACGAAGGTTCTTCCAAGGTGAAACAACCCATCTGTGACATCAGAGAGCGCACCATGGGTTTGTGCTCTTCCAACTGGAAGGATCCCGTCCATGAAATGTGAGGCAACATTCTATCAGCAAATATTACCTTTTCTAGCTTGCCAACCTATACCCTTTGTTGTAGTAGCATTTCCCGTGCGGTGCTTTAACTGTGCCGTGTTTAATGATTTCAGTTATGCACGAATGTATTGTTTAATAGGTCTATGTGATGTTTAACTATGAATTGTCCACTTTAGTTTCACGAATGGCTATATTTGGTTGTTTATAGTGAGTAGATGCCTTGTTTATCTGTATTTGGTTGTTAGGTTGGTTGGAGTGAGCATTTTTTTAATTATCGAGTAGATGCCTTGTTTATCTGTATTTGGTTCTTAGTTTGGTTGAAGTGAGTATTTGTCCAGTTATCAAGCAGATGCCTTGTTTATCTGTATTTGGTTGTTAGGTTGATTTTTTTAGCATTTGTCTAGTTATCAAGCAGATGCCTTGTTCATCTGTATTTGGTTGTTAGGTTGTTTTTTTAGCATTTGTCGAGTTATCAAGCAGATGCCCTTCTTATCTTTATCTGCTTGTTAGGTTGGTTGCAGTGAGCATTTGTTCGGTTTTCAAGCATATGCCCTCTTTATCTGTATTTGCTTGTTAGGTTGGTTGCAGTGTAACTCTGTCCAGTTTCCAATGGCTATATTTGGTTGTTATACTGGTCATTGATGCCTTGTTTATTCAGTCATTCACAATGTGTGGTTCATTATGTGCAAGTCGGAACTGTGCCGCTCGACTACATCAATACCAGTTTGAACGGCTATATTTGGTTCCGGTTATTCCTGGTGTAGTTAACACATGCCCTTTATTTTAGTTTTACACATTTATCCAGTGTGATGTTTAAGCATTACCTACGTTCTATTCATTTTCAACAATACCAGTTTGAATTGCAATATTTGATGGCTGTTAAGCCTGCTGTCGGTAACATTGCCTTCCATTTTATATCTGCTTGAACAGCATGCTGAAACCAACACATTCAAGCTAGCATTTGGAGATGATGTTGTTTACCTTTGCTATATTTGTCTGATGTTAAGATTGTTTTACTTATCATGCCTTTCCACTACTTATGCAGGACAACAACGGGAGTGGCCACCATATTCCGCCGAGGTTAGCTACATTCCTCGGCTTGTACTCCCCCCATTGTTCCATAATGTAGTGCATATAGATCCAGGCCTGGACACTAGTTAGCTTCTAATATTGACTTGTTGCTTGTAGGTACATATGCCCTTGGCAAGGATCCACGCATCGACCCTTTTTGCGTATGGGGCAATGAGATATTGATGAACAAGCATCAAGTGAGGAAACTGATAAGGATTATTAGCAAAAAGATACGAATGGTGGCAAGCAAATTATTTGTTTATGCTCTATCCAACACAACAGTGAGCTGTAGGATGGTAACTACAAACTCTGCAGCCTTCTCTTTTTACTGCCCATAATGAGTTGTTAGACAACAATGTCTGAATCTTTTTCGTTCCCAGTGGTTCCCGAAGAAGTTCACTCAAGATTACCTCTCAAAGTACATGATTGGTGGACACGCAATGAAGGTTAAAGTATTTCATCCAGACTACAATGAGCATCGAGAAGTCCTAATGAAGACAGTGAAGGATGGATGGGCAGCCATCACAAGGGGTTGGCCTAGAGTCGTGCGCGCCATACGCATGGAGGAGGGCACAATATGGGCATTCCGCTTCACCTTCTCCAGCAACCATAATGTCTTTCGCTTGTCTCTTTATAGTCTTTAGTACAACTGTGGTTCATCATTCTTTACTTGGTGCTTCTGTAGTTCTTCAGTATATGTACCTGTGCATTGAATTATGGATTCGTGGTTGAACCTATATTTGTAATAAACATGGTTGGATATGAAATAAGTGATTGCCTACTTTCAATTTCATAACATGTGATTTTTAAATTAGGGATTAATTGGATTAATTATGGATTAAATAGGGATTACACTGCAAATTGTTTGCGAAAGCGAAACGTCTGCGATATATGTGGAGATCAGAAACGTTTCTAGGATCCACTACGTGTCCGATCAATCTCCACTGCACACACAACTTTCTCTTGAAAACTGTTTGCGTTACGCCACCTTGCGCAAACGTTTATCACATAAAAAGTGTGTGTGACGGACAGCCTTTGCCACACAGTTTCTTTCTATGCACCGTGTGTGATGCATTCAATAACGCAAACGATAAAATTATTAATGTCGTGTGCAATGGCAACGCTATCACAAACGATTTAACGGGAAAAATTGTGTGTGATGTACTTGTGAACGGAAACGTTTTCCTTGGAGCGACTGTGTGGGATGTACATACGAATGGAAACGTTTAGCGGGGACTGACTGTGTGGGATGTACTTGCGACCGGAAACAATTTCGCTTTATAATTGTAATTTTTAGCTCTACTGTACATATTTCCGTATTTGAGCGCTCGCCGGTCGCACACGACCTCATTTTGCCGAACGTGTGTGCCAGGAGGGCATATCCCTGACGGTTTCTGGGTCATGTGGGAAGGACCCCCCTATCGCCCACACTCACTTGGCGACGGTTCCAGATGCCGTCGCGGAAAGGGGTTAAAACCGTTTGTTTAGGACCGACATGCACCAGTGAAAATTTATTTGAAATTCATGAAACTTACCATGTTGTCATATGGACACCAATACAAAGTGGCATTGTACTTTTTTTGTCAAATTTGAGACCAATTTCAATGTAATATTTATCTTCTTACAAACGGTAGATTATTAATAATTGGGAACCAATATCACAAACGGATTGTTTATTCGAACTATGGGTGTTAGACCAACAATGGATACGTGTCATGCTTCGGTTAAGCAATAAAGCGGCAACATTAATCATCAAAATAGAAAAACAATATATGTGTTGCCACGCGACCCGTGTGCCATGCGAGCAGGCGTGAGTTGATAGGACGCATGCGAGCAGTCCGACACGCAGGCAGACCGGGAGGCATGCATGCAGGTGTGTAAATTGACGGGAGGCATGCTTGCTGCGCAGTGTCATTGGGAGGCGTGCGAGTAGCTGTGTGAAATGACAGGCACGCCAGCAGTCCGTTGCGCAGGCTCAGCGGTAGGCGAGCCAGCGGTTCGACCGCCGCCCGCCTCTCTCCCACTACTCCATATTAATGGCGCGCCCGAGCGGCCACAACCCCCATCCTCACCACACACACAATCCTCTCTCTCCGCTCGCATCCTCGACGTCGCTCTCAGTCCTCAAAGCCGTCAGTGTATGAGGATGCCGCTGAAGCGCCCCATCGGAGGGAGTGGCGACGCCGGGGCTACTGAAGCACTAGAGCACGGCGTGGAGATTGAGATAGAGGTTGCCATTACCGCCGATCACGTATCGCTGCACCCTGACGGCGTCATGCTTCCACAGCCGGAGCCGGAGGTCCACACCGGCTCCGGTGACGACTCTGGCGACGACTCCGACGACCACTCCAGCAACGACTCCGACGACGACGGACAACCGGTTAGTCATCTATACCCATTTATGTGTCAAATAGATCCTAGGGTTTCTCTGGTTACTCCTGCCTTCCCTTTTTTGGAATAGAAATCCTATGGTTATGTTCTCCCAATCCATGAAATCTGAGTAAGTTTCGTTAGATCCACGTAGAGTATTGATTGTTTCAATGGTACAAGTGATAAGTGATTAGTTTTTTCATCTGTGCAAATGATTTCTGCTAGTAATCCGACTAGGGTTAGTGTTCGTGTTATTAATTCCTAGCCAGGACTTGACAATTGATTTTGAATGACCTACATATATGTTTGTGCCATTATTTTCTTCAAGATTGGTCTGTACATAGACGACTGTGCTTAAAAATCGAACCATAATCTCTGGATATGTATAAAAAAACAGCCATAAATCCCTAATCCTACTTCACGGCATTTAAACATTGATTTGATGCCAAATTTTGGCAACTGCCAAATGTTCGCTAGAGATTAGTTTGTAAACATTAATTTGACGCCACATTATTTTACTATTTGTATAGGTGTTGTCTGACAATTTCGACAGCGAGGATGAAGATGGCCATAAGAGGTACAAGAGGCAAATCCTCAGGGAGCTTTATGCGGGAATGCATAACAGTCGTATTAGGACCTGGGACGGCGGCTATTGATGCCCATTTTGCAACCAAAAGCTTCATGACACGTATCAATGTGTTCTGGCGCATGCAGGAGGACGAGCCGTTGGCTCCTTCAAGCAGAAGTATTCTCGCAGGGTGGCGCACGCCGCGTACGCCGAGTACCTGGAGAAGCTTCATGATCGTTCTGGCAGATGAGATGAGATGTGGGATCGAACTATGTACGGTTGAGTATGCTTAATGATGGTTGAACTATGTACTTATAGTTGAACTATGCTTGTGTACGCTTATTATCTATGTCTGAGTATGTTTAATCTATGTTTACTTATGTCTAAATGTGGGATATGGATGCAATCAGTTCGGTTGATGGAATCTACCTCCGTCCTGGTTTATTGGTCCCCTTTGTAATTTGTGTGAAATTTTGACCAAAGATTTAACTGACAAAATGTTAGTGCAGGCCAGCAAAGATTATATCATTGGATGCTTATTTGAACATAGTGTTCAATGATATAATTTTTGGTGACATCTATGAACATTTGTTAGTTAAATCTTTGGTCAAAATTTGGTACAAATTACGAAGGGGACCAATAAACCAGGACGGAGGTAGTACGTCAATCACACACGGTTCCCAGAATTGGAACCGTGTGCAATGACTTTCATTTTCCTTGTTATGTCAATCACACATGGTTGGCTCTAGCAAACCATTGCCTCCGAAACTCTTTGTGGGACAGAAAACCCTCACCGCCCAATTCAAAAAACAAAAAAGAAAACCCTCACAGTCCCCACGTGACAAAAACCCTCACCCCGCCCGCCACCCCCTCCGGTCCCCATTCACACCTGCACAAGCTCCTCCGCGTCTATGCATGGCACCGTCTGTCGCCGCGGCAACCACTTAGCTCGCCGCCTGCCGCCGCCGCCAGGTTGCAGGCAGACCCCATCGCATTTCGCCACTTCCGCTTGCCACCGCCTATCACCATCGACTTTCTCGACGCTGCTCGCGGTCGACCCAGCTCCGCCTGGTTGGGGAGTCCGCCGTATTGAGGGTTTTTTCTCATGGACAACAAGGTAACTAATTTAATGAGATATTATCTCATCTCTTATCCCAATTCATCTGCCTCCTTTAATCACCCGGCCGAAATCGCCCTGAATTCATTTTTATTTGAGCTGATTTGAGGATTTTCTTTCATTCATAGAGTGTACCGTGCACGGACACATCAGGACTTTGCGGCCTCAACCAGACATCCATGGAGTTCCATCTCACCGTACCAGATGACTTGAGGATGCGCACGGTATGTTCAATCTCACCCTAAATCGGTTGGCATGGCCTACTTTCCTGAACATATACTATATATTGCTGCATTTGGATAAAAGGTGCCACATGCAGCATATACGTCAAAGGGGATTTCCCCTCTTCTTTCTGTATTAGGAAAATTAATGATGTATTGTTCTTTCGATTACTCTCATATTTCCATGACATCATGGTTACCCTATCTGTTTAATTATATATTTTTGTCCTTTGATTTCAACTGTTGTACAGTTCTTTCAATTTCGCCCATATTTGCATGTTACCATATTCTTTAACAATGCTACCATTTTCTGCAGCGCGTCCCTTTCTATGCAACAAAATCTGTAGTACACAATATTTCCCTTTACATAATCAAGACTGCGATGTCATCACTACAAAAAAGAGACACTTCCGTGATGATACGTGTTTGTCACAGTAGGTCACGTTTTCTGTCATGCATGTACATCCATGACAATTTTATGACAGAATCAAGATAGTCATACCTGTGCTGTCATAGAAGTGTTCCATGACATTACCAAAATTATCATCACGGAAGTGTCCACTTCCATGACGATAAATCGCGCGTCATGGAAGTGCTTTCATCAAGGGTGACCGACATGTGGCATCCACCGTAACGGAACGCCGCTAAGCTATCGGGTCCGGTTTTGGATCTGATAACCCGCTAACAGCCCGGACCAATGAGGATTTTCCACGTGTAAAATTCTCATTGGCCGGAGGAAACACGTGTTGGCTAACCGTTGGGACAGATGTCATCCATTCATTGGACAGGAGGCGCCTATGATAGGTCGACACGTGGCATGGCCCAACAGTGTCCCATTCCTATGAAAAAGGCCGGCCCAGTAAAAATTAGCAGTCCGGCCCATATAAGGCCTACTTATGTCGGGTCCATTTAAGCCCACGGCCCATATGAGATGTGCCAATTCGGCCCGTCAACGGCCCGTTAAAGATTTGACACCATTGCAGCCCATCGTCAGTTCGAGCCCGTTAACAGCCCACTATATATTTGGGCTCGATATCGGCCCGATGTGATTTCGGCCTGTTAACGGCCCATTCAAGCGATCCATTTTCAGGATGTACATCTTTCGGCCTTTTAGCGACCCATTTAAGTGTTGGGCCAATTTCCGGCCCGGTGTGTCTTTCAGCCTGTTGACGGCCCATAAATGAGTTGGGCCATTTATAGTTGGACCGTAGTTTTGGCCTTTTAGCGACCGATTTAAGTGTTGGGCCAATTCCCGGCCCGGTGTGTCTTTCAGCCTGTTGACGGCCCATAAATGATTTGGGCCATTTGTAGTCGGACCTGAGTTTTGGCCTTTTAACGGCCCATGCTCTTCATGGTCCAATACCAACCCGGTTTCTCTTTCGACCTGCTAAAGGTCCACAGCACAGTTGGGCCATTTACAGTACGACCTGACTTTTGGCCTCTTAGCGTCCCATGCTCTTCATGGTCCAGTACGAGCCCGTTGTCTCTTTCGGCCTGCTAAAGGCCCACGGTATAGTTGGGCCATATGTAGCCCGACCTTAGTAATGGCCTGTTAACGGCCCGTGAAATCAAATGGGCCCACCTGTTGCCCGCTTCGATGTCGGCCTGTTAACGACCCGGGAGGTAAGAGGGCCGGCCATTAACTTTTGGCCTGGTAATGGCCCATTAACTTAATGGGCCCACTAAAGTTCGTACATGTCTTTAGGCCTAATTAGATAATTTGAGCCCATTACGACGAGCAATTATGCACAGGACCAAAACCGATCAAGCAAAGGTACGGCATACAGGGAAAAACGTTGCACATCCAGCATATATTACATGAAATTACATCCACTGGGCAATCAAAGATTGATGCCAGTGCAAATAAATGAACAGAACCTAACGATCTACAACGTCACAATCTGCAACCTCAGCGCGGATGACGCCCATAAGCATGTGGGAAAGTTCTTGCTGCTTTGCTACACTGTCTCTGAAATCATTGATCAGTTGTTGTTGCGCACGAATGTGCACCTCTGATTCCTCCACCATTTCCATCATTGCTTCAGCCATTAATTGGTTCACAAACATACATTTTTTCCGTTGCATTCGAGACAGAGGAAACTGAACAGATTCAGATGGAGGTTTTGGCAGGCTTGTATTATTGATAGTGGAGAGTGTCTTGACCACTGCATCATAACATAAATTAGGAGGGGAACCGAATAGATTAATCAAGAGTTATTGCCATATTACCTGACCTAGATTTATTGGAAAGAAACAATGGGGCTGCCTTGCTGTTTTCAGAGTTTGTCTTCTTATCTTCAGCAGCCTACACCAAATTAACACACTAGCATTGCTATCATTGGCCAGGTCAGATAATAGGAAAGCAACATTGACACAACGAACATTTGGGCAACCAGACCACACCAGCCTACACCAAATTAACACAATATGGCACAGCTATCATCAACCGGGTAAGGTAATATGAAAGCAATATTGACACAATGAATGAATCAATGGGCAACCAGAGCAGCACTACTATTCAGTAATGTGCATGATATGAGATAGTAAACTCATGCAGCTCAGTATGCAAAACTACCAGGCAGTTTTCCTTACAAAGATCAACATTGTCGCCTTTAATTATACATTTTGCTACAACTAAATTTAGATCAGATAAAGGTTGGATTCATGCCGATTAACAAAATACATGCTGATGTAAAAATATAGTGATATTCAACAGGTACTTACATCAGCATTGGAGCACAGAGAATTCCCGCAAGATAGTTTCCTCGAATATGATCCCAGTGCAGGAAGTCTTCTATCATTTAGGCTTATTTTCTAAAAGAGAGATGGGTAAGAAACATGTAGAAAATATGATCAGAATGCTATAAAATTTCATGATGTGAGGATACGCACACGCTTCTTAGAATGGAGTTGACATATTTTTGCTGGACTGGAGCAGACTAGTTCTTTGGCCACTGGAAACTGCTTAATATCAGTAGGAGTTGGGTTTCTCTGTCCTGGAGTAGTATCTATGAAAACTGGAGTTGGTTTATTATCTCCTCGCGTTTGGATCTTTTGCATAGACCTGGTTTGTAACCCTTCAGATTCTAACATAGACGTCTTCCCCTTGAATGCCTTATATAGAAGAATGGTGCTTCAATTATAAAACATGCTACAACAGAGATGGAATAGGTACTGAAGAATAGAAAGGCATGACATATTGGCATGTATTCCCTCCATCCGGAAATAAATGGATGGGTCTAGGCATATTTCAGTTCTACATACATCCAGTTTTATCCATTTCTGCGACATGTAATCCGGACGGAGGGAGTATGATGTACGAGCTAGGGATACGACAGGACAACAGTGTAAAAAACCACTACTTGAATGTAAAACTGTATGCTAGCGGAATACATACAGAAAAACACTAAGGCAACATATGCGTGTATGATTGGGAAACTAAGATGGCATTGCAAGAGACCACTACAACATCACTTCAATGTAAAAAAACATGGTATGGTAGACAGATGAAGTACATACTAATGAATAACAATGCATAAGATATTGAGAAGCATGATGTCCAAACTAAGCATGTGGCATTGCGATAGAGTAGAATGACAGTACTTGAATTTGAAAACATGTTATCATGAATGGAATAGGTACTGAAAAACAGGAAGGCATGCCATATTTACATGCATGATCAGCAGGCTAAGCACAAGGCATTGCAACAGAGTAGATGCACTCTAGGACATTATATGCATGTTGTACCCATATCAAGGGCCAAGTTAGAGCAAGGACCTTATGGGGTGAATAGGATTCATCACCTTTCTGCAAGTCTTGTGAAGAACTGCCTTTACATGTTGCATCATATTTGGTATCATTGACGTCAAGTTTGTTGGCCGTTACATTGCTCCGTGAGGTTCTTGTGGATAAATCGGTGTGTGCAATTATATCTGACATGCATGGAAGACAACTAGTAGTTATATTTATGTAATGAGTGCCTGTAGGAGACGACATAAATAGTAGGACTGGGGTTAACTAGCAGCAACAGGTCTCAAAAACTAAAGGGAGAAAACAGATGGAAGATACATAATATGTATCGTTTGTACTCGAGATTAACTAGATGGCACACAAAAGTATTAAGGAACAACATAGGTTATACTAGAAGTGGTATAATACTATAATCACCAGCCTGTGGGATAGCATTGGCTGATGGATGATAACTATGGAACAACTTTACCTAAAGAACAAGTCTCTTAGCTGAACTATGGAACAGCGTTAACTCCTGAACAAGACCCGTAAGAGATCAGCATGAATATACAGTGAAATTTGATAATCTATTTTCAATGCTTAGATGATTAACAAAGCCATAAATGTTGCACACAAGTAAGATGAGGGTACAACCTATCTGGTCGCCATCCATAGGAGTGAGCGTCATGTGCTGACTTGTCGATGGCCCTGCAGTTGTTGTGGCTGTCCATGTCTGGCACGCGCATTCGATGCGGGAAACTGTTGAGTGGGGACTATAGCTCCCTTCTGGTGCATGCTTCCCTTGTTGGAGCAGCTGCGGTGAGTCGGAAGACGGTGTGGCTGAAGATGCAGAAAACACATAATGTTAAGAACGACACATCTCCCTGATCTGAAGAAATACCCTAAGAGATCAACAGCAAGGTAAGAGAGTGGTCACACATCTGTTGACTGAAGACTAAATTTGGGTCACATGATTTTATTTTATTTTGGTACTGTCCGATCTACGCCGGATGGCTTGATGACCGTCTTGTTCCTCCCGGCTGACACTGTTCGGAATCTTCCCCGAAGAGCCAGCGACCACCGGCAGAGCAGCCTGCCTCCACCGTCCATGGCCCCGACCACAACCCTGCTCCCCGCCCCACTGCAATGCCATGGTTGCGCCGCCCCCGGGCCAATCCACAAATACTCGCTGTCATCTGCTACCTCTTGATCATGCGTTGGTTTTCCCTTGAAGAGGAAAGGGTGATGCAGCAAAGTAGCGTAAGTATTTCCCTCAGTTTTTGAGAACCAAGGTATCAATCCAGTAGGAGGCCACACGCAAGTCCCTCGTACCTACACAAACAAATAAGAACCTTTCAACCAACGCGATAAAGGGGTTGTCAATCCCTTCACGGCCACTTGCAAAAGTGAGATCTGATAGAGACGATAAGATAATATTTTTGGTATTTTTATGATAAAGATTAAAAGTAAAGATTACAAAATAAACAGCACCAGAAATAGCTAGTTGACGGGAGATTAATATGATGGAAAATAGACCTGGGGGCCATAGGCTTCACTAGTGGCTTCTCTCAAGATAGCATAAGTATTACGGTGGGTGAACAAATTACTGTCGAGCAATTGATAGAAAAGTGCATAATTATGAGAATATCTAGGCATGATCATGTATATAGGCATCACGTCTGCACCAAGTAGACCGACTCTTGCCTGCATCTACTACTATTACTCCACACATCGACCGCTATCCAGCATGCATCTAGAGTATTAAGTTCATAAGAACAGAGTAACGCATTAGGCAAGATGACATGATGTAGAGGGATAAACTCATGCAATATGATATAAACCCCATCTTGTTATCCTCGATGGCAATAATACAATACGTGCCTTGCTGCCCCTGCTGTCACTGGGAAAGGACACCGCAAGATTGAACCCAAAGCTAAGCACTTCTCCCATTGCAAGAAAGATCAATCTAGTAGGCCAAACCAAACTAAAAATTCGAAGAGACTTGCAAAGATAATCAATCATACATAAAAGAATTCAGAGAAGATTCAAATATTGTTCATCGATAATCTTGACCATAGACCCACAATTCATCGGATCTCGACAAACACACCGCAAAAAGAGTTACATCGAATAGATCTCCAAGAAGATTGAGGAGAACTTTGTATTGAGATCCAAAGAGAGAGAAGAAGCCATCTAGCTAATAACTATGGACCCGAAGGTCTGTGGTAAACTACTCACACATCATCGGAGAGGCTATGGCGTTGATGTAGAAGCCCTCCATGATCGATTCCCCCTCCGGCGGAGCATCGGAAAAGGCCCCAAGATGGGATCTCACGGGTACAGAAGGTTGCGGCGGTGGAAATAGGGTTTCATGGTGCTCCTGGTTGGTTTCGGGGTACATGGGTATATATAGGAGGAAGAAGTAGGTCGTGGAGCTGCGAGGGGCCCACGAGGGTGGGGGCGTGCCTAGGGGGCAGGCGCGCCTCCCTGCCTCGTGGCCTCCTCGTTGATTTCTTGACATCCACTCCAAGTCCTCTGGATCACGTTTGTTCCAAAAATCATGCTCCCGAAGGTTTCATTCCGTTTGGACTCCGTTTGGTATTCCTTTTCTGCGAAACACTAAAATAGGCAAAAAACAACAATTTGCATTGGGCCTTGGGTTAGTAGGTTAGTCCCAAAAATAATATAAAAGTGTATAATAAAGCCCATTAAACGTCCAAAACAGAATATATAATAGCATGGAACAATCAAAAATTGTAGATACGTTGGAGACGTACCAAGCATCCCCAAGCTTAATTCCTGCTCGTCCTGGAGTAGGTAAATGATAAAAACAGAATTTTTGATGTGGAATGCTACCTAACATAATTTTCTATGTAATTCTCTTTATTGTGGCAAGAATATTTAGATCCATAAGATTCAAGACAAAAGTTTAATATTGACATAAAAATAATAATACTTCAAGCATACTAACCAAGCAATTATGTCTTATCAAAATAACATAGCCAAAGAAAGCTCATCCCTACAAAATCATATAGTTTGGCCATGCTTCATTTTCATCACACAAGATGCTCTCATCTTGCACAACCCCGATGACAAGCCAAGCAATTGTTTCATACTTTACTAATCTCAAACCTTTTCAACTTTCACGCAATACATGAGCGTGAGCCATGGATATAACACTATGGGTGGAATAGAGTATGATGATGGGGGTTGTGTGGAGAAGACAAAAAAGGAGAAAGTCTCACATTGACGCGGCTAATCAACGGGATAGGGAGATGCCCATCAATTGATGTCAATGCAAGGAGTAGGGATTGCCATGCAACGGATGCACTAGAGCTATAAATGTATGAAAGCTCAAAAAAAGAAACTAAGTGGGTGTGCATCCAACTTGCTTGCTCACGAAGACCTAGGGCATTTGAGGAAGCCCATTGTTGGAATATATAAGCCAAGTTCTATAATGAAAAATTCCCACTAGTATATGAAAGTGACAAAACAAGAGACTCTCTATCATAAAGATCATGGTGCTACTTTGAAGCACAAGTGTGGAAAAAAGATAGTAGCATTGTCCCTTTTTATTTCTCTTTTTATTTTTCTTTTTTTTTGGGCCTTCTTTTTTTATTTGGCCTTTTTTGGGACAATGCTCTATTAATGATGATCATCAGACTTCTATTTATTTACAACTCGATGATTACAACTCAATACTAGAACAAAATATGACTCTATATGAATGCCTACGGCAGTGTACCGGGATGGGCAATGAATCAAGAGTGACATGTATAAAATAATATGCATGGTGGCTTTGCCACAAATACGATGTCAACTACATGATCATGCAAGGCAATATGACAATGATGAAGCGTGTCATAATAAACGGAGCGGTGGAAAGTTGCATGGCAATATATCTCGGAATGGCTATGGAAATGCCATAATAGGTAGGTATGGTGGCTGTTTTGAGGAAGATATAAGGAGGTTTATGTGTGATAGAGCGTATCGTATCACGGGGTTTGGATGCACCGGCGAAGTTTGCACCAACTCTCAAGGTGAGAAAGGGCAATGCATGGTACCGAAGAGGCTAGCAATGATGGAAGGTTGAGAGTGCGTATAATCCATGGACTCAACATTAGTCATAAAGAACTCACATACTTATTGCAAAAATTTACAAGTCATCAAAAACCAAGCACTACGCGCATGCTCCTAGGGGGTAGATTGGTAGGAAAAGACCATCGCTCGTCCCCGACCGCCACTCATAAGGATGACAATCAAAGAACACCTCATGTTTCAAATTTGTTACACAACGTTTACCATACTTGCATGCTACGGGACTTGCAACCTTCAACACAAGTATTTCTCAAATTTACAACTACTCAAAGCAGAACTTTAATATCACTATCTCCATATCTCAAAACAATCATCAAGTATCAAACTTCTCCTAGTATTCAATGCACTTATATGAAAGTTTTTATTATATCCATCTTGGATGCCTATCATATTAGGACTAATTTTATAGCCAAAGAAAATTACCATGCTGTTCTAAAGGACTCTCAAAATAATATAAGTGAAGCATGAGAGATCAATAATTTCTACAAAATAAAACCACCACCGTGCTCTAAATGATATAAGTGAAGTGCTAGAGCAAAATTATTTAGCTCAAAAGATATAAGTGAAGCACATAGAGTATTCTAATAAAATTCCGATTAATGTGTGTCTCTCCCAAAAGGTGTGTACAGCAAGGATGATTGTGGTGAACTAAAAAAGCAAAGACTCAAATCATACAAGACGCTCCAAGCAAAACACATATCATGTGGTCAATAAAAATATAGCTCCAAGTAAAGTTACCGATTGACGAAGAGAAAAGAGGGGATGCCTTCCGGGGCATCCCCAAGCTTAGGCTTTTCGGTTGTCCTTGGATTTTACCTTGGGGTGCCTTGGGCATCCCCAAGCTTAGGCTCTTGCCACTCCTTGTTCCATAATCCATCAAATCTTTACCCAAAACTTGAAAACTTCACAACACAAAACTTAACAGAAAATCTCGTGAGCTCCGTTAGCGAAAGAAAACAAAACACCACTTCAAGATACTGTAATGAACTCATTCTTTATTTATATTTGTGTTATACCTACTGTATTCCAACTTCTCTATGGTTCAAAACCTCCGATACTAGCCATAGATGCATCAAAATAAGCAAACAACACACGAAAAACAGAATCTGTCAAAAACAGAACAGTCTGTAGTAATCTGTATCAAACGCATACTTCTGGAAATTCTAAAATAAATTGCTGGACGTGAGAAATTTATCAAATAATCATCTTCAAAAAGAATCAACTAAATATCACTCTCCAGTAAAAAGTTGTAGCTAATCTCGTGAGCGCTAAAGTTTCTGTTTTTTACAGCAAGATCAAAAAGACTTCACCCAAGTCTTCCCAAAGGTTCTACTTGGCACAAACACTAATTAAAACATAAAAACACATATAACCATATGCTAGATCAAAGATTTATTACTAGACAGAACCAAAAAGCAAGAAACAAAAATAAAATTGGGTTGCCTCCCAACAAGCACTATCGTTTAACGCCCCTAGCTAGGCATAAAGGCAAGGATAGATCTAGGTATTGCCATCTTTGGCATGCAATCCATAAGTAGCTCTCATAATAGATTCATAAGGTAATTTAATTTTATTTCTAGGAAATTGTTCCATGCCTTTCCTTAACGTAAATTGGAATCTAATATTCCCTTCTTTCATATCAATAATTGCACCAATCGTTCTAAGGAAAGGTCTACCAAGAATAATAGGACATGAAGAATTGCAATCTATATCAAGGACAATGAAATCTACGGGCACATAATTCCTATTTGCAACAATAAGAACATCATTAATTCTTCCCATAGGTTTCTTAATGGTGGAATCCGCAAGGTGCAAGTTTAATGAACAATCATCAAATTCACGAGAACCTAACATATCACACAAAGTTTTTGGAATCGTGGAAACACTAGCACCCAAATCACACAAAGCATAGCATTCATGATCTTTAATTTTAATTTTAATAGTAGGTTCCCACTCATCATAAAGTTTTCTAGGGATCGAAACTTCCAATTCAAGCTTTTCTTCATAAGATTGCACTAAAGCATAAACGATATGTTTGGTAAAAGCCTTATTTTGACTATAAGCATGCGGAGAATTTAGCATGGATTGCAACAAGGAAATACAATCTATTAAAGAACAATTATCATAATTAAATTCCTTGAAATCCAAAATAGTGGGTTCATTGCTATGTAAAGTTTTGACCTCTTCAATCCCACTTTTACCAATTTTTGCATCAAGATCTAAAAACTCCGAATCATTGGGACGCCTTTTAACTAAAGTTGACTCATCTCCAGTCCCATCATTATCAAGATTCATATTGCAAAACAAAGATTTAATAGGAGACACATCAATCACTTTTAGATCTTCATCCTTATTATCATGAAAACTAGAAGAACACGCTTTCACAAAGCAATCCTTTTTAGCATGCATCCTAGCGGTTCTTTCTTTGCACTCATCAATGGAAATTCTCATAGCCTTGAGAGACTCATTGATATCATGCTTAGGTGTAATAGATCTAAGTTCCAAAGAATCAACATCAAGAGAAATTCTATCCACGTTCCTAGCCAAATCATCAATCTTAGGCAATTTTTCTTCAAGCAAAGCATTGAAATTCTTTTGAGAAATCATAAATTCTTTAACACTAGTCTCAAAATCAGAGGACATCTTATTAAAATTTTGATAAGAGTTGTTGTAGGAATTACCATAATTATTAGAGGAATTACTAGGATACGGCCTAGGATTAAAGTTTCCTCTATAAGCGCTGTTACCAAAATTGTTCCTACCAACAAAATTCACATCCATAGATTCATTATTATTCTCAATCAAAGTAGACAAAGGCATATCATTGGGATCAGAAGAAACACTCTTATTAGCAAATAATTTCATAAGTTCATCCATCTTTCCACTCAAAACATTAATTTCTTCAATTGCATGCACCTTTTTACTAGTAGATCTTTCAGTGTGCCATTGAGAATATTTAACCATAATATTATCTAGGAGTTTAGTAGCTTCTCCTAAAGTGATTTCCATAAAAGTGCCTCCCGCGGCCGAATCTAAAAGATTTCTAGAAGCAAAATTCAATCCGGCATAAAATTTTTGTATGATCATCCATAAGTTCAAACCATGTGTAGGGCAATTACGTATCATTAATTTCATTCTCTCCCAAGCTTGTGCAACATGTTCATGATCAAGTTGCTTAAAATTCATAATATCGTTTCTAAGTGAGATGATCTTAGAGGGAGGAAAATATTTAGAGATAAAAGCATCTTTGCACTTATTCCAAGAATCAATACTATTTTTAGGCAAAGATGAAAACCATGTTTTAGCACGATCTCTAAGCGAAAAAGGAAATAGATTCAATTTGACTATATCATTGTCCACATCTTTCTTCTTTTGCATATCACAGAAATCAACAAAGCTATTTAGATGGGTAGCGGCATCTTCACTAGGAAGGCCGGCGAATTGATCTTTCATGACAAGATTCAGCAAAGCAGCATTAATTTCACAAGATTCAGCATTGGTAAGAGGAGCAATCGGAGTGCTAAGAAAATCATTGTTGTTGGTATTGGCAAAGTCACACAATTTAGTATTATCTTGAGCCATCGTGACAAGCAAGCAATCCAACACACGAGCAAACAAGAAGCAAGTGAAAAAGAGGCGAACGGAAACAGAGGGCGAATAAAACGGCAAGGGTGAAGTGGGGGAGAGGAAAACGAGAGGCAAATGGCAAATAATGTAATGCGAGGGATAAGAGTTTGTGATGGGTACTTGGTATGTCTTGACTTGAGCGTAGACTCCCCGACAACGGCGCCAGAAATCCTTCTTGCTACCTCTTGAGCATGCGTTGGTTTTCCCTTGAAGAGGAAAGGGTGATGCAACAAAGTAGCGTAAGTATTTCCCTCAGTTTTTGAGAACCAAGGTATCAATCCAGTAGGAGGCCACACGCATGTCCCTCGTACCTACACAAACAAATAAGAACCTTGCAGCCAACGCGATAAGGGTGTTGTCAATCCCTTCACGGCCACTTGCAAAAGTGAGATCTGATAGAGGTGATAAAATAATATTATTGGTATTTTTATGATAAAGATTAAAAGTAAAGATTGCAAAATAAACGGCACCAGAAATAGCTAGTTGATGGGAGATTAATATGATGGAAAATGGAACCGGGGGCCATAGGTTTCACTAGTGGCTTCTCTCAAGATAGCATAAGTATTACGGTGGGTGAACAAATTACTATCGAGCAATTGATAGAAAAGTGCATAATTATGAGAATATCTAGGCATGATCATGTATATAGGCATCACGTCCGCAACAAGTAGACCGACTCCTGCCTGCATCTACTACTATTACTCCACACATCAACCGCTATCCAGCATGCATCTAGAGTATTAAGTTCATAAGAACAGAGTAACGCATTAGGCAAGATGACATGATGTAGAGGGATAAACTCAAGCAATATGATATAAACCCCATCTTTTTATCCTCGATGGCAACAATACAATACGTGTCGTTTCCCTACTGTCACTGGGATCGAGCAACGCAAGATTGAACCCAAAGCTAAGCACTTCTCCCATTGCAAGAAAGATCAATCTAGTAGGACAAACCAAACTGAAGATTCGAAGAGACTTGCAAAGATAACTAATCATACATAAAAGAATTCAGAGAAGATTCAAATATTGTTCATAGATAATCTTGATCATAAACCCACAATTCATCAGATCTCGACAAACACACCGCAAAAGGAGTTACATCGAATAGATATCCAAGAAGATCGAGGAGAACTTTGTACTAAGATCCAAAGAGAGAGAAGAAGCCATCTAGCTAATAACTATGGACCCGAAGGTCTGTGGTAAACTACTCACACATCATCGGAGAGGCTATGGTGTTGATGTAGAAGCCCTCTGTGATCGATTCCCCCTTCGGCGGAGCGCCGAAAAAGGCCCCAAGATGGGATCTCACGGGTACAGAAGGTTGCGGCGGTGGAAATAGGGTTTTGTGGTGCCCCTGGTTGGTTTCGGGGTACATGGGTATATATAGGAGGAAGAAGTAGGTCGGTGGAGCTGCGAGGGTCCCACGAGGGTGGGGGCGTGCCCAGGGGGGCAGGCGCGCCTCCCTGCCTCGTGGCCTCCTTGTTGATTTCTTGACGTCCACTCCAAGTCCTCTGGATCATGTTTGTTCCAAAAATCACGCTCCCGAAGCTTTAATTCTTTTTGGACTCCGTTTGGTATTCCTTTTCTGTGAAACACTGAAATAGGCAAAAAAAAACAGCAATTTGCATTGGGCCTTGGGTTAGTAGGTTAGTCCCAAAAAATAATATAAAAGTGTATAGTAAAGCCCATTAAACATCCAAAACAGAATATATCATAGCATGGAACAATAAAAAATTATAGATACGTTGGCGACGTATCATCATCCAGATCCAGCGGCGGCAGCAGCTTCAACCCACGCAACTCTAAGATAGCCATCTAAGCGCTGCTTCCGCGGCAAACTTGCGCCCCCGCACCCCTACGTTAGACCCCAGCCAACCGGCAGCCTAGGAGCTCCGTCGGCTCGAGGGGTGCTGCTTCCCATTGGGAATCGATTGGCCCAGAATAAAAATTCATACAACTAACACCTAAATAAAGTGATTTGAGATGAGGGTGCGACCTATCTGGTGGCCTGGTGAAGTAGGCAGCTACAGCTGCCTAGTCCGTGAGGCCGGCGCGGTTGCGGTGGCTACCGGCGGCAGGGAAGTAGAGATGTCGCGATGGTCGACGGCTACGGGGAAGCAGCGCCGGGGCTCTGGACGGGTCCAAAGTTGGAGCCGCTCCAGCGCCGTGAACAACGGCGGAGATGAGTCGGCTCCGGTATGGTTCACGCGACCGTCGTCGAGGCAGCTCCGACAACACGGAGTAAGAGGCACACGGCCCAGTGCACGACAGCAAATGGACAGTGTCTCCGGGATTAGAGAGGAGGGCGGCTGTGAATTTGGTGCGGTGGGGGCGCCATGGAGGAGGGGCTGAGGTTTCGCAGCTCGGGAGAAGGGAGCTTCCGGGGAGAAGGTGATTTGGTGCCCACGAGGTATGAATGGGGAATTGGGAGGGGGAACCATGTCTTACGGACGCATTTGTCTGAAATGTGGGGGAGTTACAGTTCTACCCCTGCCTTTAGGCTTCTCGGCTTGGGTCTGTGTACTGAGGGTCGAGGATAGTAGAGTAACTTTGCTTCTCCCAAATAGTGGGCGCGAGTGATTTCAGGCAAGGAGGGCGTGTTTTGAAATATACTGGGCGCGAGCGATTTCGGGCGAGGAGAGCGTGTTTTGAAATATAGTGGGCGCGAGCGATTTCGGGTGAGGAGGGCGTGTTTTGAAATATAGTGGGCGCAGCGATTTCGGGCGAGGAGAGCGTGTTTTGAAATAATGGGCGCGAGCTATTTCGAGCGAGGAGAGGGTGTTTTGCCGACCATGGTTTATGAATTATTTGGCACATGTCATTTCGGCCGAGGAGAAGGCGCGCTTGGATGAAGTTACGAACCTACCCTCGATGTACAACGGGCCAATTGATGCGTGTCCCACATAGGCCGGTAATTTCGCGTCTCCCAATTATTTGCTCGCGCGAATTCCACCGAGCAGAGGGTGTTTAACGGTTCATTCAAATTTTGGGAGAACGAGCATCCACATCTACCTTACCAAGTCGATTCGAATCTAATTTTGAAATATTAGCTTGCCACTTCTTTTTTAGATGGAGAGATGATGCTCGGGAGTAATGTGTTTTTACATGATCGTTGCTAGCGATTTACTATATGACAAATAGTTGACCCACTCAAAATCGGGAATCAAACCCAAAATGAAATATCTCGATTCAATGAAATAGCTCGTTCACTAGGTCAAAATAGTGAACTAAATCCAAAATTAAACACCTCAATCGAGTAGCATGTTGTACAGTATTATAGTACTCCATGAACATGTTGAGAGTCAAATTAATGAACTTGTTTGATATACGCATATCTCTGTTCATGTGTGGATTGCAGACAACATGTTCTCCAATTTAAATATTTGAATGCAAGTTTATATCGAAACATGGTTTATATCAGTCTTTGATGCATAAAACGCGACCTCCCCCTCTCCCGGACTCCTGCTCTCTCTTTCTATCTCTCTCTCGCCGACAATCTTCAATTCTGTCGCACGCATCCAACACACAAACCTTGTTGGTCCCGCTCCCTCTCTCTCCATCTCTCTCTCTCTTTGTGTGTATGTGTGTAGCGACCCGACCCCAAACGGTCAAGTCTCTGTGCTTCAGTGTCATCCCTGGATCGGTAATGCTGACACACACAGTACTCGAAGGATTTATAACAAAGTAGCAATCACACACTTATTACATCGAATGTCTCCAAAGAGAACTTAGTACAATAAATATGGCTTAAGGCCATCTAATACGATAACAGCGGAAGACTTGGAAGATAAAGTGAGTCCATCAACTCCAACGACATAGCTGAGCTGCACGACAACGACCTAGCGAACCTTACTCCTCGTCTGAAAAGTCTGCAACATAATACGTTGCAGCCCAAAAATGGGTCAGCACATGGAATATGCTGGCAATATAACATAGTAGAGCAATGAACAGACAATGCTATCACTATATGCATATATGGCTAGTGGAGGCTCTATGGTTATATGATTTTGTGAAAAAGCCAATTTTTCCCTACAACAAAGGAATAAATTTTATTTAACTATCATGGTAGTTGAAACATCATTGAGAATGGCACCCCCATCTCAATCCCAATTAAAGGTAATTATTAACCCACCAAATTAAATTAGAGTGATGAGATACAATAGGAAAATCCAAGTACTAGATACTCAAGATGTCCATAACCGGGGACACGGCTAACCATGATTAGATTGTACACTCTGTAGAGGTTTGCGCACTTTTCCCCACAAGACTCGATCTCCTCCGTTGGATTTCTCGCACTACATGGTGTTTGAGAAACGGATGACCGAGACACAGTCTTTCAGAAGCATTTACTCTTTACTCCAGGTGAAAAGTTACACCTACTTTCCCCTACATCTGCTAGCCCACCACTAACAGAGGTCACACAACATACTCAACTATGCCAGAGCCCATAATGGCTTGTGGCTGCACACGGAAGTTTCTAGCATGAATAATCTCACGATCCCTTTGAGCCTGGGTGGCGGACCGTAGGATGATCACACGGATACCCCGGGATCTCCTAGGACAACACTGGATACCCCGGGTGCCCAAACAAGCAATCCACCCAGATGTGTATTAAAGTTGCCACCTTAAGTTGAACCATTAATTAACAATCTCACATCTGTCATGGATACACTCAAACCCAATCCACGTCTACGAGCATAGCATAGCAATATAAGCAATACGTAGAAGTAACTCCCAAGGGTTGATATGAAAACAGGTAATAGGTTCTACCTCATCATCTACTTCCCAAACCCACAAATTAAGAGATCCTACTCATGCAATGTGTGAGGGTTGTAGCTCATGCATAAAAACTGGGTAATAAAGGGATATGATCAATGTGTTACTTGCCTTGCTGATGATCCGCAAAACCTGGTGACTCATAGTAGCACACTTCGCACTCCGGGAATTCTATCGCAAACAAAAAATAGCATACATAAGCAACCAAGCAAAGATGCAAGGGTAAAACTCAAATAAGAAGATCTAACCAGAAAGTTTAACTTAAGAACTCCGGTTTGCAAAAAGAATCAAATCAAACGGAGGAACGAAAGTCAAACGGCGAAAGAAAAAAGATCCGTTTACTAATCTGGACTAAAGTCAAATTTTACAGAACCAAAATCTTGTTCAAGTTGGTTAAATAGAAAGAGGGCTTCGAGCCGAAGATCTAGGCGCTTGAATCGCCCGATTCCGATAAACGAGCGAAAAGATAAACTAAAACGAAAATCTGATCAGAAATCGCGATCGAAAATAATCGCGAAAAATCTGAGAAAAAGAAAAACTGACGAACAGGCTAACGAACGAACGTTCGCTGTCTGCGACTAACGGGCGAAAACCGTTCGTTAAAACGAACGTACGGACGAACGTCCGCTAAATAATCTAAACCGAGAAAACCGACGAACCGATAAAAAAACGAACTAGGGTTTATAAAAAAACCGAACGGTTTTAAAAGAAAAACCGGCGGCGGCCACCTCGAGTCCGGCGGGATTCTGGCGAGGCGACGGCGGGCTCCGGCGGGGCGGCTCGCGGGCGGTGGCGGCTCGCAGCGGCGACGGCGAGGTGGCGGCGGGTAGCGAGGCGGCGGCTCGGGCTAGGGTGTGCGAGGGGGCGTGGGGCGGCTGGGCTGTCGGGGCCCTGGGGTCACGGCTTAAAATGGCCGGCCCGAGGTGTCCTGGCCAGGTACGGCCTGGAGTCGGTTACACCTCTTTTTTAAAAAAAAGCAATCCGACATGCAGAAAAAGAAAGAACAGAAATACTAAACGGACTCCAAAAATCCCGAAATAAATCTTCCCCGTCCTCTAAAAATATTCCGGACAAGGTGAACATTTATTTGGGCCTATAATGCTATTTTGAAAAACGCGTATTTTTCCTATGCAAAAAATAGCAATAAAATCCAAAAAAATCAAATATTTGATTTTAATATTTTTCCTCCAATATTTCATTTATTTTGGAGAAGTCATATTATCTCCTCTCATATATTTAATATGAAATATTTTCGAAGAGAAAAATAAACTAAAACCAGCGTGATCCTTGTTTCAATATTTGATAAAATTCAAATATGGAAAACCGTGAAATCCCCAACTCTCTCCGAGGGTCCTTGAGTTGCTTACAATTTTGAGGATCGCAAAACAAAATGCAATAAAAATATGATATGCAGGAATGACCTATGTATAACATTCCAAATTGAAAATTTGGGATGTTACAAACCTACCCCCTTAGGATGAATCTCGCCCTCGAGATTCGGGTTGGCTAGAAAATAGGTGTGGGTGGTCTTTTCGTAGATCATCTTCTCGTTTCCAGGTGGCTTCCTCCTCGGTATGGTGGTTCCACTGAACTTTGCAAAACTTGATAAACCTGTTGCGTGTAACTCGGCTGGCAAACTCAAGAATCTTGACTGGTTTCTCCTCATATGTCAAATCACTGTCCAACTGAATCGCTTCCAGGGGCACTGTATCTCTTAGAGGAATATCGGCCATCTCTTCATGGCACTTCTTCAACTGGGAAACGTGAAACACATCATGTACTCCTGACAGTTCTTCAGGTAACTCCATCTTGTAGGCAACTTCTCCCATGCGTTCCAAAACATGATACGGTCCTACAAACCTCGGGCTAACTTTCCCTTAACTCCAAAACGCTTAACTCCTCGAAGAGGTGATACTCGCAGATATGCTCTGTCTCCGATTTCATAGACTACCTCCTTGCGTTTTGAATCTGCATAACTCTTCTGTCGGGACTGAGCTACCTTCAGTCTATATCGAATCAGCTTAACCTTCTCTTCAGATTCCTTAATCAAATCCGGTCCAAACAACTGGCGGTCTCCAACTTCATCCTACATCAACGGTGTTCTGCACCTTCTTCCATACAGGGCTTTTAACGGTGCCATCTTCAAACTAGCCTGGTAGCTGTTGTTGTATGAGAACTCCGCGTAGGGCAAGTTGTCATCCCAACTAGATCCATAATTTAGCGCACAAGCTCTCAACATATCCTCCAGAATCTGGTTGACTCTCTCGGTCTGTCCATCTGTCTGCGGATGAAATGCTGTCCTGAACTATAGCCTCGTACCCAAAGTTTGGTGCAACTAATGCCAAAACTTTGAAGTAAACTGTATTCCTCTATCTGATATGATGGTCCTCGGAACTCCGTGCAGACATACGATCCTGGTCATATATATCTTGGCCAACTTCACACCGGTATACGTGGTTTTCACTGGAATAAAGTGAGCCACTTTGGTCAAGCAGTCAACTACTACCCAGATAGAATCATATCCTGATCGAGTCTTGGGCAATCCGGTGATGAAATCCGTGCCAAGTTTATCCCACTTCCATTCGAGTATCGGCATAGGCTGCAGTAATCCTGCTGGCTTCTGATGTTCTGCCTTCACTCTCTGACATACATCAGATACTGCTACATACTCGGCAATATCCTTCTTCATACCGGTCCACCATAAATGCTCTTTCAAATCCAAATACATCTTGGTGTTTCCGGGGTGTATCGAGTATGGCGAGTCATGAGCTTCCTGTAGTATCAATTTCCTGATCTCTGCATTATTGGGCACATATATATGGTCCTCAAACCATAAGGTGTCATGCTCATCCTCACGAAAACATTTGGCTTTCCCTTCGCTCATCTTCTCCTTTATCTCGGCAATCTCCTTGTCATCCTTCCGAGCTTCTCGAATCTTTCCCAATAATGTAGACTGGCCCTCCATTGCTGCAACAAAACCTCTAGGGACTATCTCCAAACATAGTTCCCTGAGATCCTCGGCTAACTCCTTTGGCATCCCTCCGTTTACAAGGGTGTTAACATAACTCTTATGGCTCAAGGCGTCTGCTACGACATTGGCCTTTCCTGGATGATAATGCAGCTTCATGTCATAATCCTTTATGAGCTCCAACCATCTCCTCTGCCTGAGGTTAAGCTCCTTCTCTGTGAAGATGTACTTCAAACTCTTGTGATCCGTGTACACATCGCAATGGTTTCTGTTAGAGTAGTCATTATGGTATACGACTTCTAGTCCAAGTCAGTTTTGTACCCCTACCCCAAGTCGGTTTGTACCCTCTTATATACTCTTGTATGCCGCACCAAATCATCAATAAGCAACAGTTTTATTCAGCTTTCATGGAATCAGATACCGGTCCCAGGGTTTAGGGTATGGCTCCGCCACCGCCACCGCCGCCGCCGCCGCCCGGCTACTTCGAGCGCCGGGCCGCACTCATCGCCAAGGCTGCCAATGCCGCGGCCGCTTCTCTCTCGGCCCTCACCATAGCTCCACAAAACTACCCTGCACCCATCCTCGCCGCACCAATATCTCTTGCTGACACAATCTCCGACGTCAGCCCCTACATCCCCATAGTTCTTGATCTCGCCGCCCACAACTACTACCATTGGAGACATCTCTTCAATCTCCACCTCGGCCGCTGCAACCTGCGCTCGCATGTCGCCGCCAACTGTCTTCCCCGCCCCGACGATCCGCGATGGTTGAAAGACGATCTCACGATCGTCCAGTGGTTCTACACCCGCATCACCACCGAGATCTTCAACATGCTCGATCACGACGGCGCCACCGCTGCCAACATCTGGCACTCCCTCCGTCAGCTCTTCCAAAGCAACACCGACGCTCGGAAAAACGCTCTCCACACCGAGCTTCGCAATATGGTGCAAGGAGACGCCCCGGTGAACCTGTTCTGCCAGCGCGTTAAGACCATTGGTGATGAGCTCCGCGAACTCGGCGATACAGTTAGCGACTCACAGCTAATCAATATCGTCGTCGTCGGCCTCAGCGAAGACTTTGACAAGCAAGCGTCGTTCATACCGATGATACGGCCCCCTCCTACCTTCGCTGAAGTTCGTTCCTTGCTACAACTCGCGGCGGAAACACAAGCTCGCAAGGACTCTCGCCCCAAGGTCTTCCATGCTGCGGCTCGTCCTCCTCTGTCGTCTACACCAGTGCCGCCTTCCAGGCCGGCTCCTGCCGCTGGGCCGTCCGCATCGTCATCTGTTCAACCGCCCCCAGGCTGGCGTCCTAGTCCGAACTACCGCGGCAAAAACCCTATCTATAGGCCGCCGTCGACATCACCAGCACCGAGTCCTGCACCACCCACCAGTGCTCCATCTGCGGTTGCATGGCGGCCTCCTCATGATCCTTGGACGGGGCTTCTTCAAGCATGGCCCATGCCCTGGTCCGCTCCGTCCACCCTCGGTGCTCCGCCGGCATACTCAGGTGCCTGGCAACCCAGCCTTCGGCCGCCTACTGGTGCTCCCGGGGTTCTCAACCCCCGACAGCCGGCCAATGCCTATCACGCCGCCCCGACGTATGCTCCTTATGGTCATTACAGCACCGACGGCGGTGCCTACTACACACCTCAGCCGGCCCTGCTCCCGACGCCACCCCCACCACAGCCGGCCAATGCCTACTACACTCCCCAGCCGGCCCTACTGCCTTCAGCATCGTATCCGCCGGCACTGCTTCCGACGCCACCCTCACCTGCGACGCCGAGCTAGGATCAAGCTGCCTTTCTCCAGGCCATGAATAACTTTGCTGCACAAGGAAACTCAGGTACGGATTGGATCTTTGATTAAGGGGCCTCTAGTCATATGTCTGCATCTAGTAATTGGTTATCTTCTTGCACTAAATCTCCTTTCCCTTCCATTATCCTTGGAGATGGATCATCTATTCCTATATATTGTGTTGGTCAGGCTCAACTTCCCTCTTCCACCAAACCTCTTTTACTTCGCGATGTTCTAGTTGCACCCGCCCTCATTAAAAATCTTATCTCTGTTCGCCAATTTACTTGCGACAATCTAGTTTCGGCTGAATTTGACCCTTTTGGTTTATCTGTGAAGGATTACCTGACCAAGGCCGAGATCGCTCGCTTCAATAGCTCCGGTGATCTTTATTCTCTTAATGGAGTTCCTGCCGCCACCCCTCCAACATCCATGCTGGCCTCTGTCGATCTCTGGCATCGTCGCTTGGGCCATCCCAACCCCGCCGTCTTAGCTTCTATGCTTAGTGAATTTACCATACCATGTAATAGGGACTCTCATAATTCTGTGTTTTGCGAGTCTTGTCAATTAGGCAAACATGTGTGTCTTCCCTTTAGTTCCTCTAGTTCTTGTAGCACTTATCCCTTTGAATTAATACATTGTGATTTATGGACCTCCCATTGCAAGTGTTTTGGGTTTTAAATACTACCTTGTTATCCTAGATGATCTCACCCACTTTGTCTGGACTTTTCCTCCACGCAACAAATCCGAGGTCCATTCTCTTTTCCTTAATTTTCAACGCTATGTGTCTGTTCACTTCTTCCTCCCAATTCGCTTTATCCAATGTGACAATGGTTGCGAGTTTGATAACATTAAAAATCATACTTTCTTCTTACAACATGGCATCCTGCTTAGGTTCTCATGTCCCTACACCTCCCCTCAAAATGGTAAAGCAGAACGCTCTCTTCGCACCCTCAATGATATAGTTCGCACTCTCCTCATTCAATCATCTATGCCTCCCAAGTTTTGGGCTGAAGCCCTACACATGGCCACCTTCCTTCTAAATATTCGACCTTCTAAAACTAAACCCAACACTACTCCCTATTATTCCCTCTTTCTTTCCCACTCCGACTACTCCGCGGTTCATGTTTTCGGCTGTCTCTATTTTCCCAATGCCTACGCCACTTCTGCAAATAAATTGTCACCACGCTCTATCCCATGTGCTTTTCTCGGCTTCTCTGACGAGCACAAAGGTATCACTGTCTCGACCTTCACACCGGACACGTTCATGTCTCTCGTCATGTCATGTTTGCTGAGCACATTTTTCCTTTCTCACAACGCACTACTACACCATCCAACACCCCTAGCTCCGCAAACACCCCCTTTCCCCGTCCTTTCCAACTATATACTCCCCTACCTGCCGAACACAACTTATCACCACCACCAATAACACCCACCATAGCCAATCCCAACCATACACTCACCCCACCCGAGACGTCCCCAACACCCCTGACCCCTGCTCCCTCCCCAACACCCCTGGCCCCTACTCCCACTCCACCACCCAGCCCTACTCCTTCGTCCGACTCTTCCACTGCGCTGGACTCACCAGTACCCACCTTACCCCCTCGTGCTATTCCTACAGCAGCCCCGATTAATGATCATCGCATGCGTACTAGGGCCAAATCAGGATTTCATCAACCCCAAGACCGCCTAAACCTTCATACCTCCGTATCTCTCACTTCTCTTCCAAAGAATTACAAAACTGCTCTACTTGATCCCAATTGGGTCGCTGCCATGCAAGAAGAATATAATGCTTTACTTCAAAACAACACCTGGCAACTTGTTCCTCGTCCTCCCAATACAAATATTGTTTCTGGCAAATGGATTTTTCGCCAAAAGTTCCACTCCGATGGGAGCCTCTCACGATATAAAGCCAGGTGGGTTTGTCGTGGCTTTTCTCAGCAACAAGGAATTGATTACGAAGAAACCTTCTCTCCTGTTGTTAAACCTAGCACCATTTGCACCGTTCTTAGTGTTGTTGTCTCCTCTTCATGGCCCATTCACCAACTTGATGTTAAAAATGCTTTCCTCCATGGTTCCCTTTAAGAAACTGTCTACTGCCAGCAACCTCTGGGTTTTGAAAATCCATCCTTTCCAACTCATGTATGTCTTCTTCAGAAATCTCTCTACGGTCTTAAACAGGCCCCACGAGCTTGGTTTCAACGCTTCTCCTCCTTCATTCAAACAATAGGCTTCACTCCATCTCTCTCCGACACCTCTCTTTTTGTGTATCATCAAACTTCTGACACTGCCTATTTACTTCTCTATGTAGATGATATCATTCTTACCGCCTCCTCTCAAAAGTTCTTAGATCATATTGTCTCTCTTCTTAGATTTGAATTTTCTATGACTGACCTAGGACTCCTTCATCATTTCTTAGGCATTGCTGTTGTTCGAGATTCCTCCAGCCTTTTTCTTTCCCAACGCCAGTATATTCTTGATATTCTTAATCGTGCTGGTATGCTTGACTGTCAATCATCTCGCACTCCTGTCGATACTAGTTTTAAACTTTCGGCTACCGGTGAACCCTTTTCCGATCCTACTCTCTACCGTAGCCTAACAGGTGCTCTCCAATATCTCACCATTACTCGTCCTGAAATCTCTTTTGCTGTTCAACAAGCATGTCTCTAAATGCATGATCCCCGGGTTCCTCACTATAATAATGTTAAACGCATTCTTCGGTATTTAAAAGGAACTCTCAATCATGGTCTCCACCTCAATAATTCTTCTCCAAACTCGCTTACCGCATACTCTAATGCAGACTGGGCTGGTTGTCCTGACACTCGAAGGTCCACTTCCGATTTTTGTGTTTTCCTTGGTAACAATTTGATTTCTTGGTCTTCGAAAAGACAGGTTACAGTCTCACGTTCGTCGACCGAGGCTGAGTATCGCGCTGTGGCACATGCCGTTGCAGATACAATCTGGATTCGGCAGTTACTCTCCGAGCTACACAGGCCTATTGAGCAGGCCACTATTGTCTACTGTGACAACATATCAGCAGTCTACATGACCAGCAATCCAGTTCAACACCGACGCACAAAGCATATTGAGATTGATATTCATTTTGTTCATGAAAAGGTTGCTCTTGGTCAGGTTCGGGTGCTTCATGTTCCCTCTACGGCTCAGTTTGCTGTCATTTTCACCAAGGCACTGCCTACTAAGCCGTTTCAAGATATCTGTTTCAGTCTCAACGTCGTCGAGCCTGCCATTGATACTGTGGGGGGATGTTAGAGTAGTCATTATGGTATACGACTTCTAGTCCAAGTCAGTTTTGTACCCCTACCCCAAGTCAGTTTGTACCCTCTTATATACTCTTGTATGCCGCACCAAATCATCAATAAGCAACAGTTTTATTCAGCTTTCAGTTTCCAATGGGAAAATGTCTCCAGGTCTTGAGCGCATGCACCACAGCTGCTAACTCCAAATCGTGCGTGGCATAATTCAACTCATGCGGTTTCAGTTGTCGTGAGGCATACGAAACAAATCTCCCGTCTTGCATAAGTACTCCTCCAAGTCCTAAGCGAGATGCGTCGCAATACACTTGGAAATCCTTGCGTATATCTGGCAGAATCAGCACTGGGGCTGTAATCAAACGTTTCTTCAACTCCTGGAAACTTGCTTCACATTCATCAGTCCAATGGAACTTAGTGTCCTTCTTCATCAATGTCGTCATAGGCTTTGCAATCTTAGAGAAATTCTCAATGAATCTCCGATAGTATCCCGCGAGTCCAAGAAAACTGCGGATCTCTCCAACTGAGGTGGGTGCCAACCACTCAGTGACTGACTGAACCTTGGTGGGATCCACTGCTATACCTTCTCCTGATATAACATGTCCAAGAAATCCAACTTCCTTCAACCAAAACTAAGATTTGCTGAACTTGGCATATAACTGGTGTTCCCTGAGCTTCTCGAGAACCAAACGCAAATGTTCCTTGTGTTCCTCTTCATTCTTCGAGTATACCAAGATATCATCTATAAACACCATGACAAACTTATCCAAAAACTCCATGAACACCTTGTTCATCATACTCATGAAATAGGCAGGGGCGTTAGTTAGTCCAAAAGAAATAACCGTATACTCATACAGCCCGTACCTTGTGGTGAAAGCTGTTTTAGCTTTTCTCTAATCTTCAGTTGGTGATATCCTGATCGCAGATCGATCTTCGAAAACACTTTAGCTCCTGTCAACTGGTCAAATAAATCATTGATCATCGGCAGTGAGTACTTGTTCTTGATCGTCACTTCATTTAACGCACGATAATCAACAACCATCCTTAAGGATCCATCCTGCTTCTCAACCAAAAGTACTGGGGCTCCCCACGGTGATGAACTTCGTCGGATATAACCTTTCTCCAATAACTCCTTAATCTGCTTCTTGATCTCTTCTAGATCATTTGCGGGCATCCGGTATGGTCTCTTTGATATTGGCCCGGTGCTTGGCAATAGCTCTATCAAAAAATCGATGTCTCGATCTGGCGGCATTGTCGTGGAATTCTCACGGCAGATATCGTCGAGCTAGGACTTAGTCGTGGAGCCATCGCAGCTAGGAAGCTTGAAGGGGTTAAACGGGACAAGGAACACGAGGGTTATACTGGTTCGGCCCCTTACGGTGAAGGTAAAAGCCTACGTCCAGTTGAGGTGGTATTGATTAGGGTTTCGATGGCCAGGGAGCTTAACTGCTATGCCTGGCTCTCGACGAGATCTTTTTCTCTCTCTAAACCGCCGCCGGGTCGTCCCTTTATATAGAGAGGTTGACGCCCAGTAGCTCTTCAGAGTCCCGGCCGGCTCATAAGAGTGTCCGGCTCGGACTCTCAACTATTCTTGCCTTACACTACAAGTTCTACCATAATGGCGGTTGTAACTACGGGCCTTAAGCCATCACCGGGTCTTAAGCCCATCTTTGGCCCGCCGTCTTCAAGCTTGGCGCCGGGCTTCAGGAGATGACCATTATGAGTAACCCGTCTCCTCCGGGTGGGTGACTCTAAGGTTTATATCCTCAACATTAGGCCCCAGATTGATTTGAGCCGGCTCATGTCAATCTTCAATCCTTTTGACAGAAAACCTCCGGCTTACAATTGTGTGAAGGCTATAACCCGTCGTGACGTCATCTTCTGGATTCCGGGTAACCCGCCGTGACGTCATCTTCCATTAAGTCCATTTTTTAATCCACCATATCCGCAACGGATCTTATCTTTAATTGCCGTCCCGAAAATCGAGGCGTTTATATGGCGAGATAACCACGCCGTGACCTCCTCGTTTCTCGCGCCCACTTATGAGCCTCACCTTATAAATAGCCCGGCCCGATGAGCCTCCAGCCACTCGTCTTCCTCCTCTCGCCACTGTTCTCCCGCTCGAGCTCCATCGCCGCCGCCGCCGCGGGTCTTCCTGTCTTCATCGACTCAGGCCGCTGCATCAACCAGACGTGACCAGATAAACGGCGGCGACCTCCGCAACTCTCCAGTACCTGTAAGCCCTTGTTACTCCGTAGAATAGATCCGCGTTAGGGTTCTTGCTGTTCTTCCCGTGTTCGTCGCCATTCCATGCGGGCTCTCGGTAGATTTCATTCTTACCACCTTTCTTGATCTTTAGACTATAGAACTGTTGCGGTAGTTGTTTCACGCCCGTTTCCAATGTACATAGATCCCTTCTCATTGCATAAAGGGTCCGTTCGAACTTATGAACTTCTTCTGCATCTGTTTTAGGTCTAGAAACTTTTCCTTTTAGTCGACCATTTTGATCCAAAATATTCACTGCGATCTGTGAAACTTGTTTTCACCACACTTAGTAAAAAACTGCATCTGCTAAGCTATGGCGGCTTACATTTCCGGCTCAAAGAAGCCACGCGCCGTAAAACCTTCCGACTCAAAAGAAGCCACGCGCCGTAAAATTTTCCGGCTCATTTATGATAAAGCTGTAGACAATTGAATTACTCTCAATACCTCCAGCGGCTTAGATAACCCGATGCACTTAGCTATATGTCATTAGGCCCCTTCATAAGCCGCCATTTTAAACATTGAACTGTGAATTTCCTCCGGCTTATAATTAAACCGGACATTTCCTTTTAGCATAGGCTTCCGACTTTCACCATGCCTCCCAAAGCTCCCAAAGCACCCATCACGTGCAACTGGATGAGGTCCAACGTCACTGATGAAACCTTAGCAGACTTTGTGAAAATGGGTTACCTGCCCAAGAAGGACATCATGTCCTACCGTGCCCCTGACCCATCAGAGAAGAGACCGCAACCAAAAGATGGTGAAGTGGTAATATTCGCGGATCACATGAGCCGAGGCTTCGCACCGCCCGGCTCAAAGTTCTTTAGAGATGTGCTGAGTTTCTTTGATCTGCGGCCACAAGACATAGGACCCAATTCCGTGTCAAGCATATGCAACTTCCAAGTATTCTGCGAAGTCTACCTTGGAGAAGAGCCCAACCTTCTGCTCTTTAGAGAGCTATTCTATTTGAACCGCCAGAATGAGTGCGCCAACGGACCGAGCCTGGAACTTGGTGGAATCTCCATTCAACGCCGGAGAGACTGCCTCTTTCCGTACGCTGAGCCGCCCAGTCATCCAAAGGACTGGAACCAGACGTGGTTTTACTGCCAGGACACGTCTCCGGCTGACGAGAGCCCTCTGCCCGGCTTTCGTGCCGTGCGTCTGGAACCAAACCATCCTCTGCCCGACAAACTATCTCAGGCAGAGCGTCAACCTCTGATCCCCACCATCAACAAGATCAAGGCTCTCCTGGGCAACGGCCTCAACGGCATTGATCTGGTCCGGGTTTGGATCTCGTGGCGGGTGATCCCCTTGAGCCGTCTCCCCGGCTTAATGTGTGATTACACGGGCCGGAAAGATGACCCCCTGTGACATAGCCGCAACGATCTTCCTGAAGACGTTGTTGAAGATATGACCAAGGCCCTCTAGAATGAGAGCCTGGCAGACTGCGGGAGGACCGGCTTAAGCCCCTTCTGCAAGACCAACCCGGCCCCAGCGGTAAGCCGCTGATCTGAACATCTTATTTTCTCCTTTAGATAGTTTTCATCTGAACCTTAAGAAATCTTCATTGTATGTTTCAGGCTGATGATAAATTCTGGAAGGTCAAGTATGACCATGAGGCGGCCAAGAAGGCCAGGAAGGCTAAGAAAGCCGCCAGGAGAGCCGCTCCCCGCAAGAAGGGAAGCAGGCCTACTGCCTCAGAGCTGCTTCAACTAAGTGACAGCTCCGAGTCAGAGGTAACCCCTGAACCTGTAAACTCTGGTTGTATTTCTTGTTTATTCCTGTCCACCTTATTGATACTTATCATCAGCAGGATGACACCGGAGCAAGTAACCCGGTGATTGAAGAGGTAATGACACTTTCCTCCAACTCGGAGCCCTTGCCAAGGCTGAAAGTCCGAAGAGTAACCCGGAAAGTAAGATTTTCACATCCTTTAGCTTATCAAGATCCTCAATTTCTTTTGAAGCGACAGATTCATGAGAGCCGGCAGCACACCCGGACCAACAAAGATGCAGACCTCTCCTCCGGCTTACCTGAAGCATCGAGGAAGCGCCGGACCGAGGTTATCTCCAACTTATATCCTTTTCATCCTTTGGCGGGTGTTACACGTCAACCGCTCAACTCTTCTGATTCCAACTATCAGGAAACTTCACCTTCCTCTGGTGACTCGATGCAATCGAACCTGCCGGCTTTCAAGACCGTACCCGGGTAATGACGATCATCTCTTGTCGTACTTATCTTTACTCATACTCTTGTGCTAACCCTTTGTTTTTTCAGTGCCCAAGCAAAGCTTAGTAAGAGAGCGAAGAAGAATAAGCCGGCCGAAGAACCGGTCTTGCCTGAGCCGGAGGTTTCAGCTCAAGAGCCGCCAGCTGCCTCTGCTCCTGAAGCCACCACTCCAACCGACGAGCCAGCCATGGAGACTTCCACCAACCCGGACATCTCCAGCCCGGCTCAGCCGGCCGAGGACCCGGACGTGGAAATCACCCGGACGGAGTTTGTCGAGCCGGGGAGACCCACTGCGCTGGCTAAGTGCTCCACAAAAGAAGAGTTGCTAGAGCGCCGCCGGGCCAAGCTGGATATCACCAACTACGCCAACCTGAGCATTGAAGAGATCATCTCCGGCTATGTCAATCAGGTGCACAGCAGCCGAGACTTGGAGATTGACATGGTGAAGCAGATACAGCAGAAGTCTGAGGTACCACTCTACTGCTTACTGCATAGTCCTCTTTACCATACTCTAGCCCCCAAGCCTACTACTTATGATAGAATATGTTGTAGACTTAACTTCCGGCTTACTTCCATGAACCGGTGACTTGTAGATAGAGACTTTCGACATGCATTAGCCCCCAAGTGCCAAGTGTCTTTGCTTGGAAAGCGCTTGGGACTTTAAAATTGCATAATAACTGTTCATACTATAACCCGGAAATTGTGCAGGCTGCTTGCAAGAAGTTTGAGGCTGATATCTCTGATCTGAAGAACCGCCTGAGGACGCAGGAAACTGAGACCCAGAAGGCCAACGCCAAATTTGAATCCAGCATTGCTGCTGAAGAGAAACTGAAGAAAAACTTTGAAGCTGAAAGAAAAACTTGGGCCGAAGAGAAGGCTACTCTGGTGAGCCGGGCCGAACTGGCGAAGAAGGCTCTGACGGAGAGAACCGCCGAACTCTCCGGCTTAAAGCGCCACGTGTCGCAGATGGTCGCCGCTATCTTCGGTAAGTCATTCCGCCGGCTCTCGATAAGTTCATAGCCTTTATACCTCATAACTCCCATCATTGAGAACGGCTTATCTTACTTTGTTAAACAGGTCCCAGAAGCGCCAACCTCAATCAGAACGTGCTGACCAAGCTGAAGGCCGTGTACACCCTGGTGGAGCAACTCTACACCGGGTCATAGCGCGCTTTGGCCGTGGTGGCCCTATCCAATGAGGTTCCAACTCACCTGGCGGAAGTACTTCGCCGGCTGGCCATTCTTCCTCAGCGTGTCCAAGAGCTGCGACGGGCGTCTGCAAGAGCCGGAGCCATAGCTGCTCTGAGCCGGGCCAAGGCTTTCCTTCCCGAGCTAGACCCGGCGGATATTGCACTTGGTTACCCCAGCTTGAAGGAAGACGGCACCCCTTTCGACCAAAAGGACTTTGCTGCCTGTGTGAAGTCGTGCGCCCGGTGGCCACCCTGATTGGGAATGACACTGATCTGACCAAGTACGAGCTGGGCTATGATGCAGAGAATCAGAGGATCCCCACTCCGCGTTATGAAGCCATCAGCTTAGTCCCGCCGACTCGTAAGCACACCTTTGCCCCGGAAATTGACCCGTCCGGGTTAATTGACGAGGAAGCTCAATTTGAAGCTTTGAGCGGCATTGACTGGAAATCGTCAACCTTCCAGGTCTTGGGAACAGCCGGAGGAGCGGAGAGGGATGAGCCGGAAGCTTCGACCCGGCAAGCATCTTGACTCTTTAGGCGGCTTGTTAAACAATGCTTCACCCTTTGGACTCAGTGAGTCTTGTAATAGAATAGGACCAACATTTTAACTTTGTCGTGCCATCGTGCACGTGTTGAATGCTTAATTCCATTGAAGTTGCTTCCTTATATTCCTCCGGGTCATAATTGATCATTCATTTTCCTTAAGCTCAAATAGTGGCCTTTAACTATCCTGCATAGAAAAACAAATCACAAGTCTCTAGGCGGCTTACCGCACTGAGAGTCATAGTCTCATACATATAACCCGGAATATAAATCTAAGTCACGAAAGACTAGTCCTCAATTATGTCCTTGATATAACCGTAATAACATACTTACAAGCCTTCAAGTACACTTCCGGTTTATATAACCCGGATAATAAGGTTGGTACGTCAACTCTGGTTTACCAGTCTTGATAATGCTGATTGTGTGCGACTAGCACTGTGAATCAAAGTTAAGCCGGCGGAACAAGAACCGCCGTGTACACTGTTGATACAACCAGAAGAACTTGTTGTAAAACAGAAAGTCAAAACCTTAGGGGCTTCCGGTTCGAATACGACCAGAGACCCGTCCCAAAGGGGTTAAGCTAGGATTCAAATGCGATCATATAGCCCCTAGTGGGTTTGGCGATGCCGACCAAGAGGGTACCGACAGCTATGTTCTCTTTGGTTCGAATACGACCTATGTTTGAACAGGAAGCCCCCAAATGACCTTGAGAGTTGTTTAACGACACTGATTCGAATACGATCCACGTCGGTTCCCAAAGGGGGTTGAGCTATGATTCATATATGATCAAAGAAAACTCCCCAATGAGCTCGACACTTTGCCAATCAAGTGGGTATCGACAGCTATGTTCTCTTTGGTTCGAATACGACCTATGTTTGAACAGGAAGCCCCCAAGTGATTACATTCCGTACGGCTAGATTCGAATACGATCATAAGCCGGATCCACCTCCAAGTTACCATGTGATCTTGTAATGGAAACAACACATTTACCTTTGGAGGAGAAAAAAGGACAGAGGTCCTGCTTTATTGCTTATCATAATATATACATGGCTTATAGAAATATGTACATTATGAGAGCCGATGGCTCAAGTGTAATAAGGCCGAAGCTGAGCTACGTTCCACGGCCGACGGGTCTCCTCCTCCGACTTGCGTGAATCCTTGCGCTCCCGAATGTCAATGAGGTAATATGACCCGTTGTGCAAGTTCTTGCTGACCACAAAGGGTCCTTCCCAAGGCGGGGATAGCTTGTGCGCATCTGTTTGATCTTGGATGAGCCGGAGCACCAGATCACCTTCCTGGAAGACCCGGGACTTAACCCGGCGACTGTGATAACGGCGCAGGTCTTGTTGGTAAATCGCTGATCGAGCTGCTGCCACATCACGCTGTTCGTCCAACAAGTCAAGAGCATCTTGGCGCACCTGTTCATTATCCGCCTCAACATAAGCCGCCACTCGAGGCGAGTCATGACGGATGTCACTGGGGAGGACTGCTTCCGCTCCATAAACCATGAAGAAAGGCGTGAAACCCGTAGACCTGTTAGGAGTAGTATTGATGCTCCATAACACGGAGGGTAACTCCTCCACCCAACAACCCGGCTTCCGTTGCAAAGGGACCAAAAGCCGGGGCTTGATGCCTTTCAGAATCTCCTGATTAGCCCTCTCAGCTTGACCATTAGACTGAGGGTGAGCCACTGATGAAACATCAAGTCGAATATGCTCTCGTTGACAAAACACCTCCATGGCGCCCTTGGACAGATTGGTACCATTGTCAGTTATAATGCTGTGTGGAAAGCCAAAACGAAATATCACCCTTTTCATGAACTGAACCGCCGTGGCTGCATCACACTTGCTAACTGGATCTGCTTCAACCCACTTTGTGAATTTGTCAACTGCCATCAAGAGGTGGGTCTTCTTGTCCTTGGACCTTTTAAAAGGCCCAACCATATCGAGCCCCCAGACCGCAAAGGGCCAAGTAATTGGGATCATCCTCAGCTCCTGAGCCGGTACATGAGCCCGATGCGAGAACCTCTGGCAACCATCACATTTACTGACCAAGTCCTCCGCATCAGCATGAGCCGTCAGCCAATAAAAACCATGACGAAAAGCCTTGGCCACAAGAGATTTTGAGCCGGCATGATGGCCACAATCCCCTTCATGAATCTCACGCAAGATTTCTTGACCTTCCTCAGGGGAGACACAATGTTGGAACGCTCCCGTAACACTGCGGCGATGCAATTCACCATTGATAACAACCATTGACTTAGACCGCCGGGTTATTTGTCTGGCCAAAATTTCATCCTCAGGCAAATCTCCCCGGGTCATGTAAGCCAGATAGGGCACTGTCCAGTCCGGGATGATGTGGAGAGCCGGCACCAATTGTGCCTCCGGGTCAGGGACAGCCAAGTCTTCCTCTGTAGGCAACTTAACAGAAGGGTTATGCAAGACGTCCAGGAAAGTATTAGGCGGCACCGGTTTTCGCTGAGAGCCCAGCCGGCTTAAAGCATCAGCCGCCTCGTTCTTCCTACGATCGATGTGCTCTACTTGGTAACCCTAAAAGTGTCCAGCAATAGCATCAACTTCACGGCGATAAGCCGCCATGAGAGGGTCCTTGGAATCCCACTTGCCTGACACTTGTTGAGCCACTAAGTCTGAGTCGCCGAAGCACCTTACCCGGCTCAAGCTCATCTCCTTAGCCATCCGAAGACCATGGAGCAAGGCCTCGTACTCAGCCGCATTGTTAGTACAAGGAAACATCAACCGTAGCACATAATGGAACTTGTCACCTTTAGGGGAAGCCAATACAACTCCAGCCCCCGAGCCCTCCAATTGCCTGGACCCATGGAAGTGAATAGTCCAATATGTGTTATCCGGCTTTTCTTCGGGCACTTGTAGCTCTGTCCAATCGTTGATGAAATCCACCAAAGCTTGAGATTTAACAGCAGTGCGTGGCACGTATTTTAGACCATGCGGCCCAAGCTCTATAGCCCACTTAGCTACTCTCCCTGTAGCCTCTCTGTTTTGGATGATATCTCCAAGGGGGGCAGAACTAACCACAGTGATAGGGTGACCCTGAAAATAGTGCTTAAGCTTCCGGCTTGCCATGAACACACCATAAACAAGCTTCTGCCAATGAGGATACCGCTGTTTGGACTCGATGAGCACTTCACTGACGTAGTAAACCGGCCACTGAACCGGATGCTCCTTACCCTCTTCCTTGCGCTCCACTACCACAGCCACACTGACGGCCCGTGTGTTAGCAGCTACATACAGTAATAAAGGCTCCTTGTCAACCGGAGCAGCAAGGACTGGGGGCTCTGCCAGCTGTCTCTTCAAATCCTCAAAAGCAGTATTAGCAGCATCATTCCAGACAAAGTCATCAGTTTTCTTCATCAACTGGTACAAGGGCATGGCCTTCTCACCCAAACGGCTTATAAACCGGCTTAAAGCAGTGATACGACCCGCCAGGCGCTGGACGTCGTTTATACACGCCGGCTTAGCCAGAGAGGTGATTGCCTTGATCTTCTCCGGGTTAGCTTCAATGCCTCTGTTAGAAACCAAGAAACCCAAGAGCTTGCCTGCAGGAACACCAAAAACACACTTGGCCGGGTTAAGCATCATCTTGTAGACCCGGAGATTATCAAAGGTTTCCCTCAGATCATCTATCAAGGTTTCCTTCTCCCTGGACTTAACCACAATATCATCCACATAAGCATGAACATTGCGCCCAATCTGGTTATGAAGACAGTTCTGCACGCAACGCTGATAAGTCGCCTGTGCACTCTTGAGTCCAAAGGGCATAGACACATAGCAGAAGGCTCCAAAGGGAGTGATGAACGCCGTCTTCTCCTGGTCCTTAACTGCCATTTTGATCTGATGGTATCCAGAATAAGCATCCAAGAAACTTAAGCGCTCGCAACCCGCCGTAGCATCAATGATTTGATCAATACGGGGAAGAGCAAAAGGATCAGCCGGACATGCCTTGTTTAAGTCCGTATAGTCCACACACATCTGCCAGGTGCCGTTCTTCTTGAGCACGAGCACCGGGTTAGCTAACCACTCTGGGTGAAAGACTTCAACAATAAACCCGGCCGCCAAGAGCCGGGCCACCTCTTCACCAATGGCTTTCCGCCTCTCTTCATTAAACCGCCGAAGGAATTGCCTGACCGGCTTAAATTTCGGATCAACATTGAGAGTGTGCTCAGCGAGTTCTCTAGGTACACCTGGCATGTCAGAAGGTTTCCATGCAAAAATGTCCCTATTCTCACGGATGAACTCGATGAGCGCGCTTTCCTATTTTGGATCCAGATTGGCACTGATGCTAAACTGCTGAGATGAATCGCCTGGAACGAAATCAACAAGTTTAGTCTCATCAGCCGACTTAAATTTCATTGCCGGCTCATGCTCCGTAGTCGGCTTTTTCAGAGAGGTCATATCTGTTGGGTCAACATTGTCCTTGTAAAATTTCAACTCCTCTGTTGTACAAACAGATTCTGCATAAGCTGCATCGCCTTCCTCACACTCCAAGGCCACCTTCCGGCTGCCGTGAACCGTAATGGTCCCATTGTGACCCGGCATCTTGAGCTGTAAATACACGTAACACGGCCGTGCCATGAACTTGGCGTAAGCCGGCCGCCCAAATATGGCATGATACGGACTTCTTATCTTGACCACCTCAAAGGTCAATTTTCCACCCTGTAGTTGTACTCGTCTCCAAAGGCCACTTCCAACTCGATCTTGCCAACTGGATAAGCCGACTTACCAGGCACCACACCATGGAAAATAGTGTTTGACTGGCTGAGGGTCTTATCAATCAACCCCATACGACGGAAAGTCTCATAATAGAGGATGTTGATGCTGCTGCCTCCATCCATGAGCACCTTAGTGAACTTATATCCTCCCACCTGAGGAGCCACCACCAGGGCCAAGTGACCCGGATTATCAACCCGGGGAGGGTGATCCTCCCTACTCCACACAATAGGCTGCTCCGACCATCTTAAATAGCGTGGAACTGCCGGCTCAACAGCATTCACAGCCCTCTTATGAAGCTTCTGATCTCGCTTACGCAGACTGGTGGTAAATACATGATACTGTCCACCGTTAAGCTACTTTGGATTGGTCTGATAACCTCCCTGCTGCTGTTGATGACCCTGGCCAGACTGCTGATTAAAGCCCCCTAGACCGTTCTGTGGATTAGAATTTGAGCCGCCGCCCGGGCCATGAAAACCGCCAGCGCCTGAGCCGCCGCCCGGGCCATTGTTGCCATTAAAGGCATTGGAATTCTTAAAGGCCTTCATGATCGTGCAATCCTTGCATAAATGAGTAGCTGGCTTCTCCCTAGAGCCGTGCCTTGGACAAGGCTCATTCAACAGCTGCTCCAGCATCGGGCCTGACCCGCCGGCTCGGGGAGGTGGCCTCCCCTTGCGTCGCTGGTTATTACCCTGTGAGCTGGCGTTGGCCACGAACTCTAGGCTGCCGTTGGCCTTACGCTTGCCACCTCCTTGGCTCCCCGGGTTATGCTGAGGACCCTTGCCATTGCCGTTCTTCTTTCCCTTCCCTGTCCTTTCATCATCTGAAGCGGGGTCCTTGGTACTATCAGAGTCGGCATACTTGACGAGAGCCGCCATCAGCGTACCCATATCATTGCAGTCGCGCTTAAGCCGCCCGAGTTTTATCTTCAGGGGCAGGAAACGACAATTCTGCTCCAACATTAAGACTGCAGAGCCGGCATCCATATTATCAGATGAATGTATGATCTCTTTGACCCGGCGAACCAAATGCGTCGTAGACTCACCCTCCTGCTGTTTACAGTTAGTCAAATCCACAATTGACATAGACTGCCTACAGGTATCCTTGAAGTTTTGGATGAACCGGGCTTTCAGCTCAGCCCAAGACCCGATGGAGTTCGGTGGTAGCCCTTTCAACCAAGTGCGGGCAGTCCCATCTAACATCATGGTGAAGTACTTGGCCATCGCTGCTTCACTGACCTCCAGCAATTCCATGGCCATCTCGTAACTCTCGATCCAGGCTCCGGGTTGTAAGTCAGCCATGTAATTAGGCACCTTCCTAGGCCCTTTGAAGTCCTTGGGTAGACGTTCATTGCGGAGAGCCGGCACTAAACAAGGGACACCTCCAGTCCTCGTAGGGATACCTACGTCGACGGAAGTCGTCGGATAAGCCGGGGGTGTTTGGTAAGCCGTCAACTGAGGCACCTGCTCCACCTCTTGCCGCACTCTGTCTTGGTCTGTTGCGTGAAAGGCTCCGTTATGAGCCAGGCCATGGCCAGGGGGCGGGTCATGGCGTCGGACATTACTTGAGCCGGTCGCTGAAACCATGTGTCTGCTATAACTCGGGCTCCGGCCTGGACGAGGGGTTGAGTGAATCCTGTCCCGGCTGTAAGAGTACGCCTCTTGCTGCGCCAGCGCTGTCTGAAGGAGTTCTCTGACCCGGTGGGTTTCAATAGCCGTTGGAGAATCGCCGTCAATTGGGAGAGCCGCCAGCCGTGCTGCTGCGGCGACCATGTTCTCCAGCGGGTTAGCATAATGACCCGGTGGTATTGGCACATACTGAGGCGGGGCAGGGTTCACCCGGGGAGGCCCCATCACTTGTGGCTGAACAGGGGTCCCAGACCCGGGCACTATGATCCCCGGCGGGTTACTAGACCCTGCGCCTGGCGTGTTGAAGAGGTTTCGAGGATCGTAGACCGGAGGGAGTCGAGATTGGGCCTTTTGATGCCTCCTTCTCATGACCTCATTGGACGCGTTCTGATCCATCGTGAGCCGGAAGGACTGCGCCTGAATCAACTGAGTCTGGGCATCGAGAGCCGCCCTCTCCGCAGCCATCCTGATCCCTTCCGCCGCCAGATCCTCCTTGGCTTTCACTAGATCTAACTTTAACTGCGCCACCTCCGCGTCATGCTGAGCTTGATTCGCCGGGTCAATCGTGGCGGTCAACAGGGCCGTCATCTTGTCCGTGAGATCCATCAGCACCTGAGCCGGCGAGGGCACCGGGTTTCCCAACCCAGCGGTAGGGTTCTGAACAGGCTGTGCACCAGCCATGAAGATTCCAACCCGGCTCGGCGGCTCAAACGGGTCCGGAATACTGTCACCATCGGAACAACCCATGAGCCTGCCATCTTGAAGTTGATACAACGAGTTTGACTCATCTGTGGACGACTCGCCGTCAGAGCCGGCGGCCGTCTCATCACCAGATCCAGATCCATCCGAGAGTTCTCCATGAACACATCCCACAAAAACATGCTTCAAGGCAGGCAGGGCCGGGGCGGGTTGTGTGTGCTGAGCCGTCTCGATGAGATCGGCGCAGAGATCCGGCTCAGGGCCCGGCTCACCAATCTTGCCAATGAAGACATGAATCCCGCCGAAGGGGACCCGGTACCCGTACTCAATTGAGCCGGCGTCGGGGCCCCAGTTTGCGTCATCGATGTAGTGCTTGCCGCGACGACTCTTGGTCATCCGGCCCACAGCGTATCCCTTGAGCCCGTCGAAGCTGCCCTTCAAGAACTCAAATCCACCGTGCGCTGGCCCCACAGTGGACGCCAACTGTCGTGGAATTGTCACGGCAGATGTCCTCGAGCTAGGACTTAGTCGTGGAGCCATCGCAGCTAGGAAGCTTGAAGGGGTTAAACGGGACAAGGAACACGAGGGTTATACTAGTTCGGCCCCTTACGGTGAAGGTAAAAGCCTACGTCCAGTTGAGGTGGTATTGATTAGGGTTTCCATGGCCAGGGAGCTTAACTGCTATGCCTGGCTCTCGACGAGATCTTTTTCTCTCTCTAAACCGCCGCCGGGTCGTCCCTTTATATAGAGAGGTTGACGCCCAGCAGCTCTTCAGAGTCCCGGCCGGCTCATAAGAGTGTCCGGCTCGGACTCTCAACTATTCTTGCCTTACACTACAAGTTCTACCATAATGGCGGTTGTAACTACGGGCCTTAAGCCATCACCGGGTCTTAAGCCCATCTTTGGCCTGCCGTCTTCAAGCTTGGCGCCGGGCTTTAGGAGATGACCATTATGAGTAACCCGGCTCCTCCGGGCGGGTGACTCTAAGGTTTCTATCCTCAACAGGCATGCCTAGTAACTCCTCCGGGAAATCCTTCACTACAGGCACTTCCTCCTAAACAACTCCCGTGAGAGAATTTACTTGAGTCCTCCTTGGCACATGCCTGGATACATACTTGATCCTTTTTCCCTCCGGGGTAGTGAGCAAAATTGACTTACTGGCGCAATCGATGTTTCCTCCATACATCGATAGCCAATCCATTCCTAGTATCACATCCAAACATTGTGACTCCAAAATTACCAGGTCTGAGGGGAAAACATGGCTTCTAATGGTCAATGGCATCTGAAAACATCCTTGTCTTGCCATATATTCTGCTCCTGGCGAACTTACTAACATGGGTGTCCTAAGTACCTTAGTGGGCAACTTATACTTATCCACGAATCCCCTTGATATGTATGAATGCGATGCACCAGTATCGAAAAGAACAATTGCCGTAAAAGACTAAACCAAAAACTTACCAATAACTGCATCAGGCTGCTCTTCAACCTCCTCCACGTTCAAGTGGTTCACTTGTCCCCTGTTGAAAGGGTTGGGCTTCTTCCCGGCGCTTCCATTGCCATTGTCGTTCTTCAATTCCGGACAGTCGTTGGCGTAATGTCCAGTCTTCCCGCACTTGTAACAAGTAATGTGACTTTGATCCTTCTTGGCGGGTGTGGCTGGGTTAGAGCGGTTCTGATTGCTGCCTGCTCCATTCCCGTTTCCATTCTTGGGGCCATTGTGATTATGAGAACTTCCTCCATTGTGGTTGTGGCCTCCATGATTATGGATAAGTCCTCCAGAGTTCGGGGTGAAACGAGGCTTCTGCTGAGCTCCCGAATTGTACTTTCCTTGTCCATACTTCCTCTTGCGGCTCTCAATCTGCTGCTGCTTCCCTTCCATCATAAGAGCCTTGTCTACCAACTCCTGGTAGTTGTCAAATGTTGCCACCATCAACTGCATACTCATCTCATCATTTAGCCCTTCCATAAACTTCTCCTGCTTCGCGGCATCTGTGGCCACATCATCAGGGGCATAGCGTGATAGCTCACTAAACTCATCCACGTACTGCCCCACAGTACGGTTCCCCCGGCGTAAGTTGCGAAACTCACGCTTCTTCATGCTCATAGATCCAGTTGAGACATGGGCTCTGCGGAATGCTTGCTGAAACTGATCCCAAGTGACATTGGCTATGGGAAAAGTGGTTGTGTAATTCTCCCACCATGAGGCTGCCGGTCCATCCAACTGGTGTGCGGAAAAACGCACCTTCTCTGCATCCGTGCAACCTGCGGTGGTCAACTCCCTTCCAATCCTGCATAGCCAATCATCCGCAACTATTGGCTCGGTGCTACTGGAAAACACAGGTGGTTGTAACCTCAGAAAGCGGGCTAAGTTGTCAACTGGCGGAGGGTTGTTATTGTTGTTGTTGTTGCCTTGGTTCTGGACTAATATCTGCATCAAGGCATTCTACTGCTGGATCAACTGGGTGATCTCGGGTGGGAAGACAAATCCGGTGTCACGTCTTGGAGGCATCTGAGGGGTTTAGAGGGGAGAGATTAGAATAGAAATGAGGTCTAGTGAGAAAACACTACCCATATGCACATGACACAAACACAATCATATCACTCAATCAATCAAGCAAGTGCATACAAAAAGGTCTAGAGCTGTCATTAAAGTGCTCGGACTACTACTTGGGGGAATACTACTAATCATATGGTGGTGTACTAGAAATTTTGATCGATGGAAGACTCCATGATATTCGCTCCAGCTTCGTCTTGAAGTCATCATCACTATCGTCGGGGTCGGAGTCGGTGTCGTCGATGATGATGTAGTTCTCCGGGCAAGTGGAATCGTCGTCTTCTCCTCCTGGCGCGGGGTCTCCCATGAATACTCCGATCTTCTTTATCAGGTCGTCGTTCTTCTCCAATAGTGTAGCGATTTCCTCCTCGTATCCATCGCGTGTAGACTTGAGTTCCTCTTCAAGCTCGCTGATCCTTGTCATCGCCTTCTTCAAATCTATCATGTCTGTACACATCTGGTTCTCCTAGCGTCGAATGTGCTAGTTTAACTCCTGGATGAAAGCTGCAATGGAGCTGTCCTTCCTAGTGATGACTATCTCCCATTGCTCATCTCGGTGCCCACAAATCTGGTAGATAGTATCCTTGAGATCCTTGTGGTAAACTTCTCCAATGCGTCCCATGGCGATGTGGGCTGCCATGCTCTTTCCTAGACTCCAGGTTGGGGCATCAAAGGAAAACTCTATGGGCTCCGTGACTGGCGTGAATGTCCTTCCTGGAACTTGAACTCGAATCATCCAGCGCTCCTCTTCTGGTAAAGTGGCGTTGTAGGTCCCGGTGAAGCTTGGTATTCCAATGTTAAGGTATCTAGTGACTTCCTTCAAGTGTCGTCCAAAGGGTGTGTCTTCATCTGGTTGTGCAAACTTGTTCCTTGAATCCGCCATCCTAAAGAGTAGAAAATGGAGAGGAGTCAGAAATGAGTAGAGAAGAGTGACCTATGGCTTTTCTTAGTGGTCGTGTCCTACACTCAGTGTGTGCTCTGATACCATCTTGTAGTGACCCGACCTCAAACGGTCAAGTCTCTGTGCTTCAGTGTCATCCCTGGATCGATAATGCTGACACACACAGTACTCGAAGGATTTATAACAGAGTAGCAATCACACACTTATTACATCGAATGTCTCCAAAGAGAACTTAGTACAATAAATATGGCTTAAGGCCATCTAATACGATAACAGCGGAAGACTTGGAATATAATGTGAGTCCATCAACTCCAACGGCATAGCTGAGCTGCACGACAACGACCTAGCGAACCTTACTCATCGTCTGAAAAGTCTGCAACATAATACGTTGCAGCCCGAAAACGGGCCAGCACATGGAATATGCTGGCAATATAACACAGTAGCGCAATGAACAGATAATGTTATCACTATATCCATATATGGCTGGTGGAGGCTCTATGGTTATAAGGTTTTTGCGAAAAAGCCAAATTTTCCCTACAACAAAGGAATAAATTTTATTTAACTATCATGGTAGTTGAAACATCATTGAGAATGGCACCCCCATCTCAATCCCAATTAAAGGTAATTATTAACCCACCAAATTAAATTAGAGTGATGAGATACAATAGGAAAATCCAAGTACTAGATACTCAAGATGTCCATAACCGGGGACACGGCTAACGATGATTAGATTGTACACTCTGCAGAGGTTTGCGCACTTTTCCCCACAATACTCAATCTCCTCCGTTGGATTTCTCACACTACATGGTGTTTAAGAAACGGATCACCGAGACACAGTCTTTCAGAAGCATTAACTCTTTACTCCGGGTGGACAGTTACACCTACTTTCCCCTACATCTGCTAGCCCACCACTGAAAAGTGGTCACACAACATACTCAACTATGCCAGAGCCCATAATGGCTTGTGGCTACACACGGAAGTTTCTAGCATGAATAATCTCACGATCCCTTTGAGCCTGGGTGGCGGACAGTAGGATGATCACACGGATACCCCGGGATCTCCTAGGACAACACTGAATACCCCAGGTGCCCAAACAAGCAATCCACCCAGATGTGTATTAAAGTTGCCACCTAAGTTGAACCATTAATTAACAATCTCACATCTGTCATGGATACACTCAAACCCAATCCACGTCTACGAGCATAGCATAGCAATATAAGTAATACGTAGAAGTAACTCCCAAGGTTGATATGAAAACAGGTAATAGGTTCTACCTCATCATCTACTTCCCAAACCAACAAATTAAGAGATCCTACTCATGCAATGTGTGAGGGTTGTAGCTAATGCATAAAAACTGGGTAATAAAGGGATATGATCAATGTGTTACTTGCCTTGCTGACAATCCGCAAAACCTAGTGACTCGTAGTAGCACGCTTCGCACTCCGGGAATTCTATCGCAAACAAACAATAGCATACATAAGCAATCAAGCAAATATGCAAGGGTAAAACTCAAATAAGAAGATCTAACCAGAAAGTTCAACTTAAGAACTCCGGTTTGCAAAAAGAATCAAATCAAACGGAGCAACGAAACTCAAACGGCGAAAGAAACAAGATCCGTTTACTAATCTGGACTTAAGTCAAATTTTACAGTACCAAAATCTTGTTCAAGTTGGTTAAACAGAAAGAGGCCTTCGAGACGAAGATCTAGGTGCTTGAATCGCCTGATTCCGATAAACGAGCGAAAAGATAAACTAAAACGAAAATCGGATCATAAATCACGATCGAAAATAATCGCGAAAAATCCAAGAAAAAGAAAAACTGACGAACAGGCTAATGAACAAACGTTAGCTGTCTGTGACTAACGGGCGAAAATCGTTCGTTAAAACGAACGTACGGACGAACATCCGCTAACTAAACTAAACCGAGAAAACCGACGAACCGATAAAAAAACGAAGTAGGGTTTATAAAAAACCGAACGGTTTTAAAAGAAAAACTGGCGGCGGCTACCTCGAGTCCGGTGGGATTCCGGCGAGGCGGCGGCGGCGACTCGGGCGGCGGCGGCGAGGCGGCGACGGGCTCCGGCGGCGCGGGCGGCGAGGCGGCGGCTCGGGCTAGGGTTTGCAAGGGGGCGCGGGGCGGCTGGGCTGTCGATGCCCCGGGGTCGCGGCTTAAAAAGGCCGGCCCGAGGTGTCCTGGCCGGGTACGGCCCGGAGTCGGTTACACCTCTTTTAAAAAAATCCGACGTGCAGAAAAAGAAAGAAAAGAAATACTAAACGGACTCCAAAAATCCCGAAATAAATCTTCCCCGTCCTCTAAAAATATGCCGGACAAGGTGAACCTTTATTTGGGCCTATAAAGCTATTTCGAAAAACACGTATTTTTCCTATGCAAAAAATAGCAATAAAATCCGAATAAAATCAAATATTTGATTTTAATATTTTTCCTCCAATATTTCATTTATTTTGGAGAAGTCATATTATCTCCTCTCATATATTTAATATGAAATATTTTCGAAGAGAAAAATAAATGAAAACCAACGTGATCCTTGTTTCAATATTTGATAAAATTTAAATATGGAAAAACGTGAAATCCCCTACTCTCTTCGAGGGTCCTTGAGTTGCGTAGTTCGAGGATCGCAAAACAAAATGCAATAAAAATATGATATGCAAGAATGACTTATGTATAACATTCCAAATTGAAAATTTGGGATGTTACACCACAGCAGCTAACTCAAAATCGTGCGTGGCATAATTCAACTCATGCGGTTTAATTTGTCGTGAGGCATATGAAACAACTCTCCCATCTTGCATAAGTACCCCTCCAAGTCCTAAGCGAGATGCGTCGCAATACACTTGGAAATCCTTGCGTATATCCGGCAGAATCAGCACTGGGCTGTAGTCAAACGTTTCTTCAACTCCTGGAAAATTGCTTCACATTCATCAATCCAATGGAACTTAGTGTCCTTCTTCAACAATGCCGTCATAGGCTTTGCAATCTTAGAGAAATTCTCAATGAATCTCCGATAGTATCCCGCGAGTCCAAGAAAACTGCGGATCTCTCCAACTGAGGTGGGTGCCAACCACTCAGTGACTGACTGAACCTTGGTGGGATCCACTGCTATACCTTCTCCTGATATAACATGTCCAAGAAATCCAACTTCCTTCAACCAAAACTCACATTTGCTGAACTTGGCATATAACTGGTGTTCCCTGAGCTTCTCGAGAACCAAACGCAAATGTTCCTTGTGTTCCTCTTCATTCTTCGAGTATACCAAGATATCATCTATAAACACCACGACAAACTTATCGAAAAACTCCATGAACACCTTGTTCATCATACTCATGAAATAGGCAGGGGCATTAGTTAGTCCAAAAGACATAACCGTATACTCATACAGCCCGTACCTTGTGGTGAAAGTTGTTTTAGGTATATCCTTTTCCCTAATCTTCAGTTGGTGATATCCTGATCGCAGATCGATCTTTGAAAACACTTTAGCTCCTGTCAACTAGTCAAATAAATCATTGATCATTGGCAGTGGGTACTTGTTCCTGATCATCACTTCATTCAACGCACGATAATCAACAACCATCCTTAAGGATCCATCCTTCTTCTCAACCAAAAGCACTGGGCTCCCCACGGTGATGAACTTCGTCGGATGTAACCATTCTCCAATAACTCCTTAATCTGCTTCTTGATCTCTTCTAGATCATTTGCGGGCATCCGGTATGGTCTCTTTGATATTGGCCCGGTGCCTGACAATAGCTCTATCAAAAACTCAATGTCTCGATCTGGCGGCATGCCTGGTAACTCCTCCGGAAATACATCCGGGTAATCCTTCACTACATGCACTTCCTCCTGAACAACTCCCGTGAGAGAATTTACTTGAGTCCTCCTTGGCGCATGCCTGGATACATACTTGATCCTTTTTCCCTCCGGGGTAATGAGCAAAATTGACTTACTGGCGCAATTGATGTTTCCTCCATACATTGATAGCCAATCCATTCCTAGTATCACATCCAAACCTTGTGACTCCAAAATTATCAGGTCTGAGGGGAAAACACGGCTTCCAATGGTCAATGGCATCTGAAAACATCCTTGTCTTGCCATATATTCTGCTCATGGCGAACTTACTAACATGGGTGTCCTAAGTACCTTAGTGGGCAACTTATACTTATCCACGAATCCCCTTGATACGTATGAATGCGATGCACCTGTATCGAAAAGAACGATTGCAGTAAAAGACTTAACCAAAAACTTACCAATAACTGCATCAGGCTACTCTTCAACCTCCTCCACGTTCACGTGGTTCACTTGTCCCCTGTTGAAAGGGTTGGGCTTCTTCCCGACGCTTCAATTGCCATTTCCGTTCTTCAATTCCGGACAGTCGTTGGCGTAATGTCCAGTCTTCCCGCACTTGAAATAAGTAATGTGACTTTGATCCTTCTTGGCGGGTGTGGCTGGGTTAGAGCGGTTCTGATTGCTACCTGCTCCATTCCTGTTTCCATTCTTGGGGCCATTGTGATTATGAGAACTTTCTCCATTGTGGTTGTGGCCTCCATGATTATGGACAAGTCCTCCAGAGTTCGGGGTGAAACGAGGCTTCTGCTGAGCTCCCGAATTGTACTTTCCTTGTCCATACTTCCTCTTGCGGCTCACAATCTGCTGCTGCTTCCCTTCAATCATAAGAGCCTTGTATACCAACTCCTGGTAGTTGTTAATGTTGCCACCATCAACAGCATACTCATCTCATCATTCAGCCCTTCCATAAACTTCTCCTGCTTCGCGGCATTTGTGGCCACATCATCAGGGGCATAGCGTGATAGCTTACTAAACTCATCCACGTACTGCCCCACAGTACGGTTCCCCTGGCGTAAGTTGGGAAACTCATGCTTCGTCATGCTCATAGCTCCAGTTGAGACATGGGTTGTGCGGAATGCTTGCTGAAACTGATCCCAAGTGACATTGGCTATGGGAAAAGTTGTTGTGTAATTCTCCCACCATGAGGCTGCTGGTCCATCCAACCGGTGTGTGGCAAAAGGCACCTTGTTTGCATCCATGCAACCTGCGGTGGTCAACTCCCTTCCAATCCTGCGTTGCCAATCATCCGCCACTATTGGCTCAGTGCTACTGGAAAACACCGGCGGCTGTAACCTCAGAAAGCGGGCTAAGTTGTCAACTGGCAGAGGGTTGTTGTTGTTGTTGCCTTGGTTCTGGACTAATATCTGCATCAAGGCATTCTGCTGCTGGATCAACTGGGTGATCTCGGGTGGGAAGACAAATCCGGTGTCACGTCTTTGAGGCATCTGAGGGGTTTAGAGGGGAGAGATTATAATAGAAATGAGGACTAGTGAGAAAACACTACCCATATGCACACTAGACAAACACAATCATATCACTCAATCAATCAAGCAAGGGCATACAGAATGGTCTAGAACTATCGTTAAAGTGCTCGGACTACTACTATATACATGGGGGGGAATACTCTAGTCATATGGTGGTCTACTAGAAATTTTGATCGGTGGAAGACTCCATGATATCCGCTCCAGCTTCGTCTTCAAAGTCATCATCACTATCGTCGGGGTCGGAGTCGATGTCGTCGATGATGATGTAGTTCTCCAGGCAAGTGGAATCGTCGTCTTCTCCTCCTGGCACGGGGTCTCCCATGAATACTCCGATCTTCTTTATCAGGTCATCGTTCTTCTCCAATAGTGTAGCGATTTCCTCCTCGTATCCATCACGTGTAGACTTGAGTTCCTCTTCAAGCTCGCTAATCCTTGTCATCGCCTTCTTCAAATCTATCATGTCTCAGCACATCTGGTTCTCCTGGCATCGAATGTGCTGGTTTAACTCCTGGATGAAAGCTGCAATGGACCTGTCCTTCCTGGTGCTGACTATCTCCCATTGCTCATCTCGGCGCCCACAAATCTGGTAGATAGTATCCTTGAGATCCTTGTGGTAAACTTCTCCAATGCGTCCCATGGCGATGTGGGCTGCCATGCTCTTGCCTAGACTCCAGGTTGGGGCATCAAAGGAAAACTCTATGGGCTCCGTGACTGGCGTGAATGTCCTTCAGGGAACTTGAACTCGAATCATCCAGTGCTCCTCTTCTGGTAAAGTGGCATTGCAGGTCCCGGTGAAGCTTGGTATTCCAATGTTCAGGTATCTAGTGACTTCCTTCAAGTGTCGTCCAAAGGGTGTGTCTTCATCCAGTTATGCAAACTTGTTCCTTGAATCCGGCATCCTAAAGAGTACAAAATGGAGAGGAGTCAGAAATGAGTAAAGAAGAGTGACCTATGGCTTTTCTTAGTGGTCGTGTCCTACACTCAGCGTGTGCTCTGATACCATCTTGTAGCGACCCGACCTCAAACGGTCAAGTCTATGTGCTTCAGTGTCATCCCTGGATCGGTAATGCTGACACACACAGTACTCGAAGGATTTATAACAGAGTAGCAATCACACACTTATTACATCAAATGTCTCCAAAGAGAACTTAGTACAATAAATATGGCTTAAGGCCATCTAATACGATAACAGCGGAAGACTTGGAAGATAAAGTGAGTCCATCAACTCCAACGGCATAGCTGAGCTGCACGACAATGACCTAGCGCACCTTACTCCTCGTCTGAAAAGTCTGCAACATAATACGTTGCAGCCCGAAAACGGGTCAGCACCTAGAATATGCTGGCAATATAACACAGTAGAGCAATGAACAGATAATGCTATCACTATATGCATATATGGCTGGTGGAGGCACTATGTTTATATGATTTTGCGAAAAAGCCAATTTTTCCCTACAACAAAGGAATAAATTTTATTTAACTATCATGGTAGTTGAAACACCATTGAGAATGGCACCCCCATCTCAATCCCAATTAAAGGTAATTCTTAACCCACCAAATTAAATTAGAGTGATGAGATACAATAGGAAAATCCAAGTACTAGATACTCAAGATGTCCAGAACCGGGGACACGGCTAACCAAGATTAGATTGTACACTCTGCAGAGGTTTGCGCACTTTTCCCCACAAGACTCGATATCCTCCGTTGGATTTCTCGCACTACATAGTGTTTGAGAAACGGATGACCGAGACACAGTCTTTCAGAAGCATTAACTCTTTACTCTTGGTGAGCAGTTACACCTACTTTCCCCTACATCTGCTAGCCCACCACTGAAAGAGGTCACACAACATACTCAACTATGCCAGAGCCCGTAATGGCTTGTGGCTGCACACGGAAGTTTCTAGCATGAATAAGCTCACGATCCCTTTGAGCCTGGGTGGCGGACCGTAGGATGATCACACGGATACCCCGGGATCTCCTAGGACAACCCTGGATACCTAGGTGCCCATACAAGCAATCCACCCAGATGTGTATTAAAGTTGCCACCTTTAGTTGAACCATTAATTAACAATATCACATCTGTCATGGATACACTCAAACCCAATCCACGTCTACGAGCATAGCATAGCAATATAAGCAATACGTAGAAGTAACTCCCAAGGGTTGATATGAAAATAGGTAATAGGTTCTACCTCATCATCTACTTCCCAAACCCACAAATAAAGAGATCCTACTCATGCAATGTGTGAGGGTTGTAGCTAATGCATAAAAACTGGGTAATAAAGGGATATGATCAATGTGTTACTTGCCTTGCTGACGATCCGCAAAACCTAGTGACTCGTAGTAGCACGCTTCGCACTCCGGGAATTCTATCGCAAACAAACAATAGCATACATAAGCAATCAAGCAAAGATGCAAGGGTAAAACTCAAATAAGAAGATCTAACCAGAAAGTTCAACTTAAGAACACCGGTTTGCAAAAAGAATCAAATCATACGGAGCAACGAAACTCAAACGGCGAAAGAAACAAGATCCGTTTACTAATCTGGACTATAGTCAAATTTTACAGTACCAAAATCTTGTTCAAGTTGGTTAAACAGAAAGAGCGCTTCGAGACGAAGATCTAGGCGCTTGAATCGCCTGATTCCGATAAACGAGCGAAAAGATAAACTAAAACAAAAATCGGATCAGAAATCGCGATCGAAAATAATCGCGAAAAATCCGAGAAAAAAAACTGACGAACAGGCTAACGATCGAACGTTCGCTGTCTGTGACTAACGGGCGAAAACCATTCATTAAAATGAACGTATGGACGAACGTCTGCTAAATAAACTAAACCGAGAAAACCGATGAACCGATCTAAAAAAACAAACTAGGGTTTATTAAAAACCAAACGGTTTTAAAAGAAAAACCGGCGGCGGCTACCTCGAGTCCAATGGGATTCAGACGAGGCGGCGAGGAGGCGGTGGGCTCCGGCGGGGCGGCTCGCGGGTGGCGGCGGCGGCGGCTCGTGGGGCGGGCAGCGGCGGGCTCCGGCGGCGCGGGCGGCGGCGATTCGGGCTAGGGTTTGTGAGGGGCGCGGGGCGGCTGGGCTATCGGGGCCCCGGGGTCGCGGCTTAAAAAGGCCGGCCCGAGGTGTCCTCGCCGAGTACGGCCCGGAGTCGGTTACACCTCTTTTTTTTAAACAATCCGACGTGCAGAAAAAGAAAAAACAGAAATACTAAACGGACTCCAAAAATCCCGAAATAATTTTTCCCCGTCCTCTAAAAATATGCCAGACAAGGTGAACATTTATTTGGGCCTATAATGCAATTTTGTAAAACGCCTATTTTCCTATGCAAAAAAATAGCAATAAAATCCGAATAAAATCAAATATTTGATTTTAATATTTTTCCTCCAATATTTCATTTATTTTGTAGAAGTCATATTATCTCCTCTCATATATTTAATATGAAATATTTTCGGAGAGAAAAATAAATTAAAACCAACGTGATCCTTGTTTCAATATTTGATAAAATTCAAATATGGAAAAACGTGAAATCCCCAACTCTCTGCGAGGGTCCTTGAGTTTCTTAGAATTTTGAGGATCGCAAAACAAAATGCAATAAAAATATTATATGCAAGAATGACCTATGTATAACAATCCAAATTGAAAATTTGGGATGTTACAGTGTGTGTGTGTGGGGGGGGGGGGTCTTTCTAGTTCGCATGCATATATACTCCATCTATAGGTCTCTCTCGCACACTATGTATGATTCTCTAGTCCAAGCTAAATATCTTGGGTGCACTCATTGTACGCACACAAATTCCTTGGCTCGTTGCCCGTAACTCTCTCACGCACCACTCTGTCGTCTCGGAGCTCTTCCCCCTCTCTCTCTCTCTCAAACTCTCCATCTACCTGGGTCACACATAAACATGCATATCTCACTCGCACTCATACACCCATCTAAAACTATCTCTCTCCCTCGTTCTCTCTCTCCATCTCACACGCACATACACACAATCTCATGCCAAGCCAAGTATGATGGTCTCTCACTCAAATGTAGGCACATGCAGTCCCCCCCTATATGTATATGACTAGCTAATCTTAGTCTCCATCACAAACATGTGCATGGTCTATCTCGATTTCTCTCGGGGCATCTTTCTATCTCGCACGCACCTCCCTCGATCTCCCACCCATATAAGTCCCCTCACGATCTCGAGGGGATCTCTCAATCACAAACACACCCTCTCTCCCTTCCCATGCGTCCATGTTCTCCATGTGTCCCTCTCGACCTTTGTTCCTTGTTGGCCAGACCTCTATTGGACATGTGCTATAGGGGTGTCTCTCTCCGTTTCAAACAATCATGCACTAGCTATCTTCGTGTATCTCCTCACCTCGCTTTTCTATCTCGGAGATGCATGCGTGATATGTTTGCATAAGAAACGAAAAAACACACACTCTCTCTAATTTATCGTTTGTTGTCCCTTTCTCTTTCACACACATACTCTTTTTGCACACTCACTCATTCTCCTTCACACACACTTGATCTCTCTCGACTTAGGCACTCTCTTTGGTCCATAACATATAGATTTATTGAAAGTCAAACATCACAAAGTTTGACCATGTACGTGGAGAAAAACATTTACATCTAGAACGGCAAATATATACCATTAGATTCATCATGAGATGTAGTTTCATATGATGTATCTTTGGTATTGTAGATATAAATAACATTTGTGTAAACCTGATCAATGTTTCCAAAGTCCGACTTCTAAATTTTTTTACATGCATTGCATTATCGAGCGGATGGAATATCTCTTTCCCCCTCTCAGCTATCTGATGCACCACTCAGCCTTATTGGGGCTCCTCTATCTCTCTCAAACTGTATATCTCTCTGGTTCACACATACACATGTCTCGCTCGCGCTACATATAGACCCATCCAACACTCTTCGCCCTTGTTCTCTCTCTATGTCACACGCACCCCCCCTAAGTACCATAATCCCTCACTCCATCATAGGCGTACACACTCCCCCCCTAAGTATAATTATCTCTCACTGGCCATCAGGAACACACGTATTGTCTCCTTCCGTCCATACGTCTATCTCGATATCTCTTGGGGTATCTTCTATCGCGCACACACCTTGTCACTCGATCTCCCACCCATGTAGTCCCATCACGATCTCCAGGGGATCTCTCTATCACAAACATACACTCTCTCCTCCCCATGTCTACATTTTCTCCGTACGTCTCTCTCGACCTCTCTCCCTTGCTTGTCAGACCCCTGTTGTCCACGTGCTAGGGGTCTTCTCTCTCGGTTGCAAACAACCACACACTATCTCCTCACCTTGCTTCCGTTGTTGAAGATGCATGTGTGATATGTTTGCATAAGACACACACGCCTTTTCTCTACTTTTACCGTGTGTTGTCCATGTCTCTTTTTCACACGCACACACACACTTTTTTCACTCACTCTTTCTATTTCACAAACACACACACACTCTCACTCTCTCTCTCTAGTTAGGGACTCTCATGTCCATAATCATATGGATGTTTTGAAAAGTCAAACCTCAGAAAATTTTGACCAGGTATATTTGGAGAAAAACATTTACATTTGGAACGATCATAGATTAATCACCACATGTACTTACTTCATACTATCATTTATCTTTGGTATTGTAGATATAAGTAATTTCTTTATAAACTTGGTCAAAGTTTTAAAAGTTTGACTTAAAAAAATGTTGGCACTATGTTATCGAACGGAGGGAGTAGCTCTTTCTCTCTCTCTGCTACTCCCTCCGTTCCAAAATAGATGACTTATACTAAAGTTGAGTCATCTATTTTGGAACGGAGGGAGTATCTCTCACGGGCCTCCCCTCTCACTCGAACTCTCTATACCAACGGACTACGCTCACCATGTCAGCGTATAGCTCCATATATTGTTTAGTTGACCGGTCAACCAGTCCACATGCTGCCTTGTCAGCTCGTGTTCTCTATCTTCGTGTGCTGGCCCATGTGGCAGTGGGTGAAAATAAGTAAACTAGAGGCCCATCTGACACGTGGTGAAGTAAACAAAGTTGAAACCACTCGGGGTAGCACCCCGCACGCTAGTAAATTGAGGGCGCATTGAGGACACACTTCTTCCGCGTGAAGGACGCACTCGCGCACAATTCACCACTACGCGGCGGCATGCACAGAAGGACGCACTCGCACACACCCAGCCGGCCAGCACACAACACAGACCAGCACACGTGTACACCGGCGTCGCCGCCGGTTGAGATGGACGGCGAGGCAGCCAACAAGCAGAGGCGGCTCGAGCCAAAACCGCATCCGGCGAGCCTGGACTTCATCAGCAGCCTCCCCGACGACATGCTTCTCGTCATCATCGGCCTCCTCCCCACCAAATCTGCCGGGCGGACCGCCCTACTCTCCCTGCGGTGGCGCCCCCTCTGGCGCCGCGTCCCCCTCAACCTCATCGTCGACAGCTCCCTCTGCAACGGGGATTGCAAATGCATGGCCTCAGTGTCCAAGATCCTTTCATCGCACCCTGGGCCAGCCAGACGCCTTGACATCCGCATGTTCAGTACCAACTGCAAGGTCCAAGCCAAGTTCGACGAGTGGTTCTTATCCCCCGCCCTAGATCAGCTCGAGGAGCTCAGCTTTGAAGCTGGACGATGTCGCTCTCTGCCGTCGTCCACGCTCCGCCTCATGCCAACGCTGCACCGCGCCAGCTTCAACTCCTGCTATCTTCCCTAGATTAATGCCGCGCCCGCCCTTCTTCTCCCTCAACTCAAGTAGCTCGACCTCTTCGATGTTGGCATCTCGAAGCAGGCTATGGAGCACCTGCTCCGCAGCTGTACTATGCTCGAGTACCTTCGTCTTGAGCAGATCCACGGGATCATTAGCCTCCACATCGCCTCGACGAATCTTCGATGGATTTTTGTGTCTTGCTGGCCCCACAACAAGACATCAATTGGGAAGAGATCACTCCAGCTGTTCCACGCTATGGTCATTGAGAATGCGCCTTTCCTTGAGATTGCTTGTATATGATCTAGAAGGTCCAAGAAAAATCTGGGTCATTGACGCGCCAAAATTGACAGCGTTGGTGTACTTGTCTGCCAAATTCTCCAAACTCTTTATTGGATCCGTAATCGTTCAGGTACAACACTCATCTTCTTCTCTGTCTTCTTGAAATTCACATTTTTAAATTTCTTCTTGATGTATTTACGACCACCTTCTAGAAAATGATTCCCACAAGCTTGACCCAGTCTATGCGCACAGTGAAGATCTTGGCAATAAAATCTATCGGCCCCAATCTGGATCAAGTTGTTGGATTCCTTACATGCTTTCTGTGCACGGAAAAGCTACTCATCGAGGTGAAACTTCTTTCCTATTAGTAAACGGTAATCACAACGTAGCTCAATTTTTTCGTAATTTTCCCAAATTATGATGACAAGTGTAGTGTTCAAAATTGCATCTACGCACTGCACCGAAAGAAATGCTTTTAGTATTTTTTATCACGCGATCACATACTGAGCTTCAGTGACATAACAGCAAGTGCAGTTGCGTCACTTACATGTGGGTCAGATGCCTCTTGGGCCCACATGCCAGTGACCCAACTGCACTTGCAGTTAAGTAACTGAATCAGTATCCCTTGATCACCTGCATCATTTTTTTGTTGTACTACTATAGTAGCCTAGGCTAGTCATAGTGGAAAGTAAGTTAGACTAGTAACTCTATGGTTATCCTAAGAGCAAGTACTACCTCCGTCCTGGTTTACTCTTCCTATTTTGTAGTATCAAAATTTGACCATAGATTTAACTGACAAAATGTTAATGCATGTCACTAAAAATTATATCGTTGGATTCGTATTTGAACATAATTTTAAATGGTATAATTTTTGGTGACATGCATTGGCATTTTCTTAGGTAAATCTATGGTCAAAATTTTACACTAAATACGAGGTAGTACAAAAGTGGGCTATAACGGCCCTCCACTATGTAGGCCAAAATACGTGCCAAATTCACTTGTGATGCATTTGGCATCGATGCCCCTCCATTGCTCACCTGGTGCCCCAATCTGGATCACCTACTTTGCTCCGGTGCCAAATTAACTCACGCAATGAAAAAACACTTGTGTGGGAGAGAGAGGACTGAGGCAATAAAAAACACTTGTTTGGGAGAGTGATAGGCTGGTGTCGTTGGTTTGATTGATTTTTTTATACATGTGGGTCTGTGTGCACAGCGGTGCCAACTCTCTTACATCGCGAGAGCGGTGCCAAAATCTTTTGATTTGACATCGATGCGTATTATGTGGCATACTTTTGAGAAATATGGCATCGGCCACATAGTGGAAGGCAACAAATGCCCAAGCTCTTCACGTGCTCCTAGGTAAATGAGAGGAAAGAGAAAGAGAGAGAGAGAGAGAGAGAGAGAGAGTGAAAAAATATCACTAGCCAGCCAACCCTATCGTATGAGCGAATGATATTGGTACCTCTTGATGACACGGCAATCTTATACAGCCAGCTGCTCTAATATGTTCTCTTCTTTTGCAGATAAAAAAAGACCCGAAAGTGAAAAATGTGCTGCACTATAACAAACTCATCGAATGCCTTGATCTCCATCTTGCAGAAATTGATTTGATCGACTACCGAGGCAGCACATCTAAGATTAAATTGGCTAGGTTCTTTGTTCTCGAGGCAAGTGTGTTCAAGGTAATGAGGTTTGGTGTTCTCTGGCGCAACAATGAATGGCGTGCTGATCACCGCAAGCGTCTAAGCCTAAATGACAAAGTCTCCGCAGAAGCTGAATTTATTTTTGAAACATCAAGTGGCCAGAGACTCGAAAATTTATTTTCCCATTAGTGACTTGTCAGGGCGGTGGATTTTAGTTTGTACGATAATGCTGCATCCACCTAAAGTAACGAAAGTTCTTACGTAAACTTCCTAGTAATTCCCTCTTCGTAGGTGCAGCATTACTCCTAACATTTGTAATATCTGTTTGAAACTTGTAATATTGTCGTGTCCTATTCCTGCGTTTTCAAAATCCTGCGAATCAAAGAGGTCCTGAGTTGGTGATGATGTTGTGCCTGCCATCTTTCACCAATAACCGTCGGATCTAGATCTGACGCATACAAACCAAACTTCTCCAGTTTTGCAAAAAGATGCCCGCACTTTTTCCCTATTTACAAACAACTCCTTGTCTCTCACAATCAGCCTTATCTCCTCCCAACCACATCTAGAAGGCCATGGAAAAATCTGGCGCGATGGCTGGTGCCGGCGCCATCCACCCCCAATCTTGGTGTTCCGTGCAATGCACGAGCATCTACGCACGGGAAATTATGTCGAACACGGCTAGTTGTAAGCAGGCTAGCTCTACAGCCATGATGATAGTGACTGCAGACGGTGAGGCTGACTATGGTATGCCGACCACGGCGCGTATCCTCAGGTGTCATCTCCGGCGCAGGGTCTTGTCACTTCACTATGAGGAGCAGCACCTAATAATTTGATCAACGGGTAGTACAGTGCTACTAGTACATTGGTAGCACTACTACTAGTACTAGCACCACCGTCTGGATTTAGTAGTACTACCACGTCCATCTGGATTTAGTATTTGACTAGCAATATATAGTAATGCATGTGCCAAAAAATGTACTACTCCCTCTGTAAATAAATACATGGTGTATTGTTTTATTCCTATCGGCGAGGGAACTTAATGTCTTTTTGCTAATTAATAAGATTACATGCAATGAACTAACCACCGCATGTCATGTTTGGTAGTCTTAAGTCATTGAAAGCATGCAAGGCCCCAATCTCTCATTGGTTGATATGTCACGAAATAAGAAATGAGGAGGGAGTTAATGTTCCGTACCAAGTGTTTTGGGATTACACAACATTTTTGGTTACATGCATTAACATTTTATTAGTTAAATCAAAGGTCAAAACATGGCGCAAAATGCAAAGGGGGCCAATAAACCAGTAAACATCAAAGTTCTCTCGTTTGGACCCTACTAGAGGTCCGGTGAGATGACTATACTGCACCGGCACGGAGGGGGACGCAGCTTCATTGAGTTACTGCACCTGCCTTTGGTTGTATGACACATGGGCCCAACAGGTGGCTGGCCCGCCTGTCATACAGCCAAAGGCAGGTGCAGTAGAGGGCCGAGGAGTAGATGGCCAACACGCGTGAATTCAACGTAGTCTGACTTCTCATATAAAGGCTCCCCGCCAGTCCAGTCTACGAAATCCTACGCACCTACGCACCCTAACCAAGGGCAAGAGTGATCACTCCAATCGCAAGATCAGTTGACTAGAAGCTAGACCCATGGAGGCGATGAGCACGAGCATCAGCCGGCTGTGCCAGATGGTCCACGACGCCGTCCTGCGGCCCGGCACTGAGGAACGTCTCCAGGTCGTGCTTGAGGCCGCCAGGGTGAGAGGCCGCTTGGACGACAACTTTGTCTCCTTGTTCGACAAGGTCCTCGTCGGCTTCCTCGACAAGTTCACCATCGTCAAGAAGCTCGCAGACAACCTTGACGTACACCTCCAGCCCATGCGCCCAGGCTCTGCGATGCCCGCCACCCTCAACGGCCTCTATGGTGACAACCTCTTCGATGCACTAGTGGCCCTGCGACTGCCTGCCGTCGCGCCGGAGAATGTCCACCTCGAGGTCGCGCTCGACACGCAGCGCCTGGCGCAGCAAGACACCGTCGACATAATCACCCACGTCTATGCGCAAATCGTCCAGAAGGACTACTACGTGCTAGAGGAGGACGATAGGTCGCTGGCCTTCTTGACCCGCAGGGCAACCTTGGACGACATTGTTCAGAAACACGTTGAGCTCGCTGCCAACACCGCTGCTCCTCACACATCGGTTGGTGACCCAGCGCACTAGGGCATGAGGATGTCGTTGATGGATCCGTATGTATCTTTATATTTCCATCAAATCCATGTAGTAGTATATGGTACTACTAGTAATTATCTTACCTTTCGCATCAACTTCATAATTTTTGTACGTACTTCATGCATGAACCGCGCCAGAACCTAACTTCTCATTACTCTAGGGAAAATCGTTATTTCTATCTATCGGTCGCGCCATGGAGGAAAACCAAATTTTACAAGTTACAAGTTCAAAAGGAAAAGCTTGCCGTGTTCGCATCGCACCCCGTTGCCCACACGGTTTGTCCGGCATGCCGCTCAAGGGGGAATGCGTGTTGTGTTGCATTTTCACTTACAAGTGGGACCGCAGTTGAGCAAACCGACTATCGGCAAACCCCCACCCCGCCCAGTGCGCGATGGCTGAGAAAACAAGAGGGAGAAGAGATGGTTGTAGCACGGACTCGAAGAAAATTGGTGTCGGATGGGACTCGTGTGGGTGGCGTGTGTCGTACTGCTAGACGTGAATGCTAGTTATGGCCCATGCCACCCCGCTATATCGAGCCTATATCGAGGTGCTGGTTACGTACAACAAATTTCCTGGAGTCCGTGCTCAGCCCTCCTCTATCTCTCTTCTCAGCCAGCCAGCAGACGCGTGGAGCCCATCGTCTGTTTGCTCACATGCAGTCCCACATGTTAGTGAAAACGCAAGGGGACCCACTGAACCTGCACATCTTTCACCTCGATGTGCTGGTGATGAAAAACAAATCCAATAAAGATCTTCGGTGGCCGCTTTTGGAGTTACTCAAGAGTAGTAAGATTCTATTTACAGTTTAACCCAAGATGCACATCACGTGGTTTCAACTACCACTCCATTTTCTTGCATGACACGACTTGGATGCTGGATGTCCCACGTGTCGGCAAAAGGAGGCAGACCGGAGGAGTAGGAAACACGGCAAGGCCGTCCTGTCAGACCTAGTGTCTGCGCGCGATGGCTTCCATCCCCCACACGAGCAAAGCCACTTGGCACCCCCACACGGTTGGTACGCCACGCCGGTAGGCCAACTCCAGCGTGTGCAGCTCGGACGCGCGCTCGCTCAGCCCCCTTTCCGTCGACGCCCCGGAGCTACCCAACCACGGCCACGTGTTTTGCGCACCCGGCGGCCGGATTTCGAGCGGATCCGGTCGGGCTTGAGCTCGCCCGGTTGTGGGAGGCCGCGCCGCACCATGGACTGGCCGGGCACCGGGCCGGAAGGCCCCGCCAAGGCCGCATGCAGGTACTGACTCCTCCTCTAGCCGCTCGGATCTACACCGTCGGCGGTCCACCGGCAGATACATGAATGGCGGTCGGCCGGGCTCGGTGCTGGCCCAAAAGGTCGTTGGCGCACCGTTGCCACTCATTACGTGCGACGACTGCCCAAAGAGGGTCTTGCGCCGCGTGTCTACAATGCCGGAACATCCCGGATGGGTGTTCATCAAGTGCTCAACCGATGGGGTATGTGCTACTTTAGCTTCGTTTGTGCTCTCGGATTAGACTTGTTGTGCTAACTTAAAATTTTGTTGTGTAGAATGGATGCAAGTTTTGGTATTGGGAAGAAGAGTGCATCGATATATTGATAAAGCGCAATTTGGTAGCACTACTACTAGTACTAGCACCACCGTCTGGATTTAGTATTACTACCACGTCCATCTGGATTTAGTATTTGACTAGCAATATATAGTAATGCATGTGACAAAAAATGTACTACTCCCTCTGTAAATAAATACAGGTGTATTGTTTTATTCCTATCGGCGAGGGAACTTAATGTCTTTTTGCTAATTAATAAGATTACATGCAATGAACTAACCACTGCATGTCATGTTTGGTAGTCTCAAGTCATTGAAAGCATGCAAGGCCCCAATCTCTCATTGGTTGATATGTCACGAAACAAGAAATGAGGAGGGAGTTAATGTTCCGTGCCTAAGTGTTTTGGGATTACACAACATTTTTGGTTACATGCATTAACATTTTATTAGTTAAATCAAAGGTCAAAACTTGGCGCAAAATGCAAAGGGAGCCAATAAACCAGTAAACATCAAAGTTCTCTCGTTTGGACCCTACTAGAGGTCCGGTGAGATGACTATACTGCACCGGCACGGAGGGGGACGCAGCTTCATTGACTTACTGGACCTGCCTTTGGTTGTATGACACATGGGCCCAACAGGTGGCTGGCCCGCCTGTCATACAGCCAAAGGCAGGTGCAGTAGAGGGCCGAGGAGTAGATGGCCAACACGCGTGAATTCAACGTAATCTGACTTCTCATATAAAGGTTCCCCGCCAGTCCAGTCTACGAAATCCTACGCACCTACGCACCCTAACCAAGGGCAAGAGTGATCACTCCAATCGCAAGATCAGTTGACTAGAAGCTAGACCCATGGAGGCGATGAGCACGAGCATCAGCCGGCTGTGCCAGATGGTCCACGACGCCGTCCTGCGGCCCGGCACTGAGGAACGTATCCAGGTCGTGCTTGAGGCCGCCAGGGTGAGAGGCCGCTTGGACGACAGCTTCGTCTCCTTGTTCGACAAGGTCCTCGTCGGCTTCCTCGACAAGTTCACCATCGTCAAGAAGCTCGCGGACAACCTTGACGTACACCTCCAGCCCATGCGCCCAGGCTCTGCGATGCCCGCCACCCTCAACGGCCTCTATGGTGACAACCTCTTCGACGCACTAGTGGCCCTGCGACTGCCTGCCGTCGCGCCGGAGAATGTCCACCTCGAGGTCGCGCTCGCCGCGCAGCGCCTGGTGCAGCAAGACACCGTCGACATAATCACCCACGTCTATGCGCAAATCGTCCAGAAGGACTACTACATGCTAGAGGAGGACGATAGGTCGCTGGCCTTCTTGACCCGCAGGGCAACCTTGGACGACATTGTTCAGAAGCACGTTGAGCTCGCTGCCAACACCGCTGCTCCTCACACGTCGGTTGGTGACCCAGCGCACTAGGGCATGAGGATGTCGTTGATGGATCCGTATGTATCTTTATATTTCCATCAAATCCATGTAGTAGTATATGGTACTACTAGTAATTATCTTACCTTTCGCATCAACTTCATAATTTTTGTACGTACTTCATGCATGAACCGCGCCAGAACCTAACTTCTCATTACTCTAGGGAAAATCGTTATTTCTATCTATCGGTCGCGCCATGGAGCAAAACCAAATTTTACAAGTTACAAGTTCAAAAGGAAAAGCTTGCCGTGTTCGCATCGCACCCCGTTGCCCACACGGTTGGTCCGGCATGCCGCTCAAGGGGGAATGCGTGTTGTGTTGCATTTTCACTTACAAGTGGGACCGCAGTTGAGCAAACCGACTATCGGCAAACCCCCACCCCGCCCAGTGCGCGATGGCTGAGAAAACAAGAGGGAGAAGAGATGGTTGTAGCACGGACTCGAAGAAAATTGGTGTCGGATGGGACTCGTGTGGGTGGCATGTGTCGTACTGCTAGACGTGAATGCTAGTTATGGCCCATGCCACCCCGCTATATCGAGCCTATATCGAGGTGCTGGTTACGTACAACAAATTTCCTGGAGTCCGTGCTCAGCCCTCCTCTATCTCTCTTCTCAGCCAGCCAGCAGACGCGTGGAGCCCATCGTCTGTTTGCTCACATGCGGTCCCACATGTCAGTGAAAACGCAAGGGGACCCACTGAACCTGCACATCTTTCACCTCGATGTGCTGGTGATGAAAGACAAATCCAATAAAGATCTTCGGTGGCCGCTTTTGGAGTTACTCAAGAGTAGTAAGATTCTATTTACAGTTTAACCCAAGATGCACATCACGTGGTGTCAACTACCACTCCATTTTCTTGCATGACACGACCTGGATGCTGGATGTCCCACGTGTCGGCAAAAGGAGGCAGACCGGAGGAGTAGGAAACACGGCAAGGCCGTCCGGTAAGACCAAGCGCCCGCGCGTGATGGCTTCCATCCCCCACACGAGCAAAGCCACTTGGCACCCCCACACGGTTGGTACGCCACGCCGGTAGGCCAACTCCAGCGTGTGCAGCTCGGACGCGCGCTCGCTCAGCCCCCTTTCCGTCGACGCCCCGGAGCTACCCAACCACGGCCACGTGTTTTGCGCACCCGGCGGCCGGATTTCGAGCGGATCCGGTCGGGCTTGAGCTCGCCCGGTTGTGGGAGGCCGCGCCGCACCATGGACTGGCCGGGCACCGGGCCGGAAGGCCCCGCCAAGGCCGCATGCAGGTACTGACTCCTCCTCTAGCCGCTCGGATCTACACCGTCGGCGGTCCACCGGCAGATACATGAATGGCGGTCGGCCGGGCTCGGTGCTGGCCCAAAAGGTCGTTGGCGCACCGTTGCCACTCATTACGTGCGACGACTGCCCAAAGAGGGTCTTGCGCCGCGTGTCTACAATGCCGGAACATCCCGGATGGGTGTTCATCAAGTGCTCAACCGATGGGGTATGTGCTACTTTAGCTTCGGTTGTGCTCTCGGATTAGACTTGTTGTGCTAACTTAAAATTTTGTTGTGTAGAATGGATGCAAGTTTTGGTATTGGGAAGAAGAGTGCATCGATATATTGATAGAGCGCAATTTGGTAGCACTACTACTAGTACTAGCACCACCGTCTGGATTTAGTAATACTACCACGTCCATCTGGATTTAGTATTTGACTAGCAATATATAGTAATGCATGTGACAAAAAATGTACTACTCCCTCTGTAAATAAATACATGGTGTATTGTTTTATTCCTATCGGCGAGGGAACTTAATGTCTTTTTGCTAATTAATAAGATTACATGCAATGAACTAACCACTGCATGTCATGTTTGGTAGTCTCAAGTCATTGAAAGCATGCAAGGCCCACATCTCTCATTGGTTGATATGTCACGAAATAAGAAATGAGGAGGGAGTTAATGTTCCATTCCTAAGTGTTTTGGGATTACACAACATTTTTGGTTACATGCATTAACATTTTATTAGTTAAATCAAAGGTCAAAACTTGGCGCAAAATGCAAAGGGGGCCAATAAACCAGTAAACATCAAAGTTCTCTCGTTTGGACCCTACTAGAGGTCCGGTGAGATGACTATACTGCACCGGCACGGAGGGGGACGCAGCTTCATTGACTTACTGCACCTACCTTTGGTTGTATGACACATGGGCCGAACAGGTGGCTGGCCCGCCTGTCATACAGCCAAAGGCAGGTGCAGTAGAGGGCCGAGGAGTAGATGGCCAACACGCGTGAATTCAACATAGTCTGACTTCTCATATAAATGCTCCCCGCCAGTCCAGTCTACGAAATCCTACGCACCTACGCACCCTAACCAAGGGCAAGAGTGATCACTCCAATCGCAAGATCAGTTGACTAGAAGCTAGACCCATGGAGGCGATGAGCACGAGCATCAGCCGGCTGTGCCAGATGGTCCACGACGCCGTCCTGCGGCCCGGCACTGAGGAACGTCTCCAGGTCGTGCTTGAGGCCGCCAGGGTGAGAGGCCTCTTGGACGACAACTTTGTCTCCTTGTTCGACAAGATCCTCGTCGGCTTCCTCGACAAGTTCACCATCGTCAAGAAGCTCGCGGACAACCTTGACGTACACCTCCAGCCCATGCGCCCAGGCTCTGCGATGCCCGCCACCCTCAACGGGCTCTATGGTGACAACCTCTTCGACGCACTGGTGGCCCTGCGACTACCTGCCGTCGCGCCGGAGAATGTCCACCTCGAGGTCGCGCTCGACACGCAGCGCCTGGCGCAGCAAGACACCGTCGACATAATCACCCACGTCTATGCGCAAATCGTCCAGAAGGACTACTACGTGCTAGAGGAGGACGATAGGTCGCTGGCCTTCTTGACCCGCAGGGCAACCTTGGACGACATTGTTCAGAAGCACGTTGAGCTCGCTGCCAACAAAGCTGCTCCTCACACGTCGGTTGGTGACCCAGCGCACTAGGGCATGAGGATGTCGTTGATGGATATATATGTATCTTTATATTTCCATCAAATCCATGTAGTAGTATATGGTACTACTAGTAATTATCTTACCTTTCGCATCAACTTCATAATTTTTGTACGTACTTCATGCATGAACCGCGCCAGAACCTAACTTCTCATTACTCTAGGGAACGTTATTTCTATCTATCGGTCGCGCCATGGAGCAAAACCAAATTTTACAAGTTACAAGTTCAAAAGGAAAAGCTTGCCGTGTTCGCATCGCACCCCGTTGCCCACACGGTTGGTCCGGCATGCCGCTCAAGGGGGAATGCGTGTTGTGTTGCATTTCACTTACAAGTGGGACCGCAGTTGAGCAAACCGACTATCGGCAAACCCCCACCCCGCCCAGTGCGCGATGGCTGAGAAAACAAGAGGGAGAAGAGATGGTTGTAGCACGGACTCGAAGAAAATTGGTGTCGGATGGGACTCGTGTGGGTGGCGTGTGTCGTACTGCTAGACGTGAATGCTAGTTATGGCCCATGCCACCCCGCTATATCGAGCCTATATCGAGGTGCTGGTTACGTACAACAAATTTCCTGGAGTCCGTGCTCAGCCCTCCTCTATCTCTCTTCTCAGCCAGCCAGCAGACGCGTGGAGCCCATCGTCTGTTTGCTCACATGCGGTCCCACATGTCAGTGAAAACGCAAGGGGACCCACTGAACCTGCACATCTTTCACCTCGATGTGCTGGTGATGAAAAACAAATCCAATAAAGATCTTCGGTGGCCGCTTTTGGAGTTACTCAAGAGTAGTAAGATTCTATTTACAGTTTAACCCAAGATGCACATCACGTGGTTTCAACTACCACTCCATTTTCTTGCATGACACGACTTGGATGCTGGATGTCCCATGTGTCGGCAAAAGGAGGCAGACCGGAGGAGTAGGAAACACGGCAAGGCCGTCCTGTCAGACCTAGTGTCTGCGCGCGATGGCTTCCATCCCCCACACGAGCAAAGCCACTTGGCACCCCCACACGGTTGGTACGCCACGCCGGTAGGCCAACTCCAGCGTGTGCAGCTCGGACGCGCGCTCGCTCAGCCCCCTTTCCGTCGATGCCCCGGAGCTACCCAACCACGGCCACGTGTTTTGCGCACCCGGCGGCCGGATTTCGAGCGGATCCGGTCGGGCTTGAGCTCGCCCAGTTGTGGGAGGCCGCGCCGCACCATGGACTATCCGGGCACCGGGTCGGAAGGCCCCGCCAAGGCCGCATGCAGGTACTGACTCCTCCTCTAGCCACTCGGATCTACACCATCGGCGGTCCGCCGGCAGATACATGAATGGCGGTCGGCCGGGCTCGGTGCTGGCCCAAAAGGTCGTTGGCGCACCGTTGCCACTCATTACGTGCGACGACTGCCCAAAGAAGGTCTTGCGCCGCGTGTCTACAATGCCGGAACATCCCGGATGGGTGTTCATCAAGTGCTCAACCGATGGGGTATGTGCTACTTTAGCTTCGGTTGTGCTCTCGGATTAGACTTGTTGTGCTAACTTAAAATTTTGTTGTGTAGAATGGATGCAAGTTTTGGTATTGGGAAGAAGAGTACATCGATATATTGATAGAGCGCAATTTAGTAGATGTTGTAGCACTTTTAGCTAGCATAGAGGCTAGAGATGAGACCAGTGCACTTGTTGATAGAATAGAGGCTAGACATGAGACTAGATGCGAGGAAGGAATGTCTACTTCTTTACACTCGAAGAAGAAAGAAGCATGCAAGATTGAGCCTCCGCAGATCAACAATGAATGCACCGAGAAGGCACTAATCCAACTTACAGGAGTAGTTATGGAAGTTGGATATCTTCTAAAATGTATTCTTGTGGTTCTTGTTTTCTTTGGTCCTGCTTTTCTAGTCAAATTTTGGTGATGTATTTCCATGTACCAAAAATCAATGATGAAAAAAAGATATGTGTATGCAAAGAAAAATGTACGCGGCCGGGATGCGTCTGCGCGTTGGGCGCACGGCCACCGCATCCGAGAAATGGCCCGAACACGACCCCATTGCCCTACCAAATGGACAGAATCCAGGCAAAACGGAGGTCCGTTTGGGGTCGTGCGTTGGAGTTGGCTTTACAAGTGGGACCGCAGTTGAGGAAACCGACTATCGGCAAACCCCCACCTCGCCCGCCGCGCGATGGCTGAGTTAGAGAAACGATGAGGTTGAAGAGATAGTTGTAGCATGGACTCCAAGAAATATGGTGTCAGATGGAAGTCGTGCTAGTGGCGTGTGTCGTACTCCTGGACGTGAATGCTTGTTCTGGCCCATGCCACCCCACTAGTACTCCAAGTAGTAGTATATAATAGTAGTAGTATCGAGGATTTGAGGTGAATGTTACGTACAACGAACACATTAACATATGGCCCACCTCACACTGTGGCCAAATTTCCTGGAGTCTGTGCTAGTTTAAAAAGTGTTCTTTGTGAGGGTGGGTGGATGGTGTCGGTGTCAAAACCGGCGGATCTCGGGTAGGGGGTCCCGAACTGTGCATCTAAGGCGGATGGTAACAGGAGGCGGGGGATACAATGTTTACCCAGGTTCGGGCCCTCTCGATGGAGGTAACCCCTACTTCCTGCTTGATTGATCTTGATGATATGAGTATTACAAGAGTTGATCTACCACGAGATCGTAGAGGCTAAACCCTAGAAGCTAGCCTATGATTATGATTGTTGTTGTCCTACGGACTAAACCCTCCGGTTTATATAGACACCGGAGGGGGCTAGGGTTGCACAGAGTCGGTTACAAGGGAGGAGATCTACAGATCCGAATTGCCAAGCTTGCCTTCCACGCCAAGGAGAGTCCCACCCGGACACGGGACGAAGTCTTTAATCTTGTATCTTCATAGCCCAACAGTCCGGCCAAAGTATATATTCCGGCTGTCCGAGGACCCCCTAATCAAGGACTCCCTCAGTAGCCCCTGAACCAGGCTTCAATGACGATGAGTCTGGCGCGCAGATTGTCTTCGGCATTGCAAGGCGGGTTCTTCTCCAAATTCTGAGTACCTATCGAGTAGTGTCCGGCTTCCCGTGAATGTTGCACTCCTTGGCTTCTGCACCTAATAATGGCTATCCTTCATGTGTCGAGCGAATGCGAGAAGTCGGGGCATTTTTTGCACTTGCCACCCTAACCATGTAAGTAAATCATCTATTTAAAGAGACAGGGATCCTCAGATCCAGATCACACCATCCTCCCACAGCGAGTATCCATCGGAGCGCGCCTGGAAAAGTCCATCCCATCATGGCCGGCCATCGCAGCTCCTCCTCTCGCTCCCGTAGCCCTAAGCCAAGCAATTGGAAGAAGTGTTCCGTCCCCCACAGCCAATTAGTAGAGTTACAGACCCAGGGGTTTCTCCCTCCAGTGTATACGGTCCCCGTTCGAGCCGGACTAGCCACTTACAACGGCGGGGAGCAAGCGGAGAGCCTTCCCAACCCATCCATGGGGGAGCGGGTATGCCTTGTCCCTTACTTACTAAGGGGGCTTGGATTTCCCATTCATCCGTTCCTTTGCGGGCTCCTGGAGTTCTACGGCCTCCAGCTGCATAACTTTACTCCCGCCTCCATATTACACATCGCTGGCTACGTTGCCTTTTGCGAGCTGTTTTTGGGCTACGAAGCTCATTTTGAGCTATGGAAGAGGCTATTCTGCCTCGTACCCCGTACACAGGAGGGGTCAATATATCAAGTGGGCGGAGCCGAGATATGGCGCATCGCCGGGACCGGATACCTGTCCGGTACTCCGAAGAAGACATCCGAAGACTGGCCTTCGGAGTGGTTTTATATGGAGGACGTCCCCCTTCCGGACCCTATTCGGATGGGCCTTCCTGAGTTCGACAACGCCCCTTTGAAGAAACGCCGCAGCTGGCGCCCTCGGAGCCCCCAAGAGGAAGATAACGGAGAAGTCCTTTACCTGATGGGCCGGATAAAAACGCTGGCCAAATCAGGATTGACAATAATCGAGGTTATGTCAATATGCATAATGCGGGGGGTGCAGCCACTTCAATATCGGGGACAACCCATGTGGCACTTCAATGGAGAAGACGATGCCACCCGCTGCAGTCGTAAGGGACCGGACTCCGTCGCTGCTCTAGCAAAAATACTGTCCGATTTATATAAAGGAGAGGAAGAGGAGTTCATCCGCATTAAGCCACCGGATGGATTCTCCATGTACAACCCCCCAAACTGGGTGAGCTGCTACTTTTTACTCCGAACCTTCCCGCATTCTTCGTCATAAGTATTTACCTTGCTATTTCATAGCAGGAACTGCGAAAAGCTGTGAGGGAGGTCAACAGCCCGCCTCCACAACCAAAGGACCCTGACCGGGCCCTCGACCCCGGACTTGAAGAATATCCGGACACATTTGTGGAGCTCATCGACAAGACGTTCTATCAATTAAGCTGCGACGGTGCCTTGGTGGCCATCATAGCCGATTATCCTGGACTACTCCCTGCATCGCATGTAAGTAAAACCGGAGTCCCAACTTCCGAGAAGGATCCCTTTTTTTGCACTTCACCTACCGCACACATATGGTGTCTTACAGGGAAGGTCCTCGGGACGCCATGCCGAACCCGCAGTGACTCACCAACAAGGGGCACCGAAACCGGGTAGGCTTAAAAGGAAGGCGGTCAGGACTGAGACGCCGTCGCAGAGGTATGAAAAAGAACCCCGCTCCGTGGTTGTCGTCTTTTAAAATATAATAACGTCCGTGTTTCCTAGCAGGAAAAACGCTCGCCGGACCATATCCGGAGAGCCTGCCGGCCACGCCTCCACCAGCCGGGCTCCAGAGCCGGACTTAGAGGCAGACGCTAACGTGGGGCCAACACCGGATGTTCCTCCTACAGAGGATGCGGATAGGCTGTCCGCTACGAATTCCGAAGTGGAGAGTGCCATGAATCACAGGCGTCGCCGGGCCGTACTCCGCGACGCTTGTTTCTCTCAAGAGGCGTTCGATGCCTTCAACTCAGGAGACGCGTACATCCGAGCTGCTCAAAATGGTCTTGCCAGAGCCACGGACCAGTATGTAAAGGATATACGGGTAAGAAAATCTAATAATTATGTATATCAGTAGCCCCTGAGACTTGAAACAGTTGGCACAACTGATTTAAGGATCGTTGTTTTCGTAGGTTCTTACGGAGAAGAATACCCAGTTGTCTCGAGAGCTGGAGGAGTGCAAAGCCCAGCTACGGGCCGCAGTTGCCGCAATGAAGGAGTCCGAGAAGGCCCCATCTGGTAACACTTGTTTCTATCGAAAAGAATGACATGTACCAGTTAGTATTCGGCATGCATGCAAATCTAACAATAGATTCTGCAGATGACCCCGGAGTGAATCCGGAGGTCGTACGAGGGGATGAGCAACATGCTCAACGACAGCTAAAGGCTGGCGAGCGCGTGCTTACGCAGGTTAGGCGGGAGAAAAACGATCTCCAAGATGCCAATACCCGGCTGGGCGTTGAACTGAAAGATGTTCGAGCCCAGCTTGCTGACTCCGTAAAGGAGAATAAGAGGCTTCGACGCGGCATTTTTAGTAAGTGCTTGAACGAACTTTTATAGAGTTCGGCGAAGAAACCGGCTAACAGAGTTATATCTGTAGGTATGCTGACGGGTCGTCCCGCGGAGGAGATGCCCGGGTCTGCGGGTGATCTTCTACCAGAGCTCTCACAACTGCACGAACAAGTACGGCAGGTGATGCAGGGCATTGCCCAAGCCTTGTGGCCATCCGCCTCCCTGCCAGGAGGCATGGGGGAGCTTGTAGAGATGCTCAAGGGAGCGCGGCGGCGCTTCCGATTATGGAAGATATCAGCCTGCCGACAAGGTGCAAGGGAAGCCTGGGCCATGGTGAAGACGCGATATACCAAGGCTGACCCGAACCACATGGCCGAGGTCGGACCTGTGGGGTCTGATGGGAAAGAGATCCCCGTCAGTTTGGTGTATGACCAGGTGAAATTAGCCGCAAAGTATTCCCAACAGGATTGTAGGCTAGACAGCCTGTTGGATGGTATAGAAGAAGAATTTAGTCAGTCTAAGTGACTGTGTACTTCAAGTGACATATATTGTCCCTAGCCGGATTGTAAATCATTTGTCATGGCGGACCTTTTCGCTTCGACCTCTGGACCCGACAGTCCGGAGTGTATCCGAATACCCGCTCAGTTATGTAAAAACCGGGGTACGCGTGGAAACCAGGCGTAGGGGTCATAAGTGCTTGAACAGACAAGTACCCAACTAGCTATGTTATATTACATGGATAGTAAGAAACATCTTCCAGGGAGAATAGTTCCGTTAAGGGTTCCTTTCCCTGGGTACGCATGCATTAATGTGCATGTCCGAACTGCGAAAAGAGACGCAGGATATAAACATCTGGGGGCATGTATTACAATAAGTAAAAGTCATCTTTTGTTCACCGACCGAATATTCCCTTAAGAACGCTAGCTTTTGGCTTCACCCAGTCTGAGGTACACATCCAGCTGACCCGGCAGTAACAATCGCAGAGGTGCTCCCCTTATGCCCTAGCCGAATTAACGGGAACGTAGGGCATAAACACAAGAGCCAGGCAACCCAGCTTGGCCAAAACTTAAGTCATATCGATGCATATAATGGCGAAGAAAAGGTACATGTGGAAAAGTAACACATGTGCGGGGGGCATAAAGCCCGGAACATAATTATATTAGACCTTCTGTATAAGAAGCCCCCAGGTATAATGAGCACGCCTAGCGCGTCAAGATTGTGTAGTCAAGACATATTTTAACCTTTTAAGGCTGTGAAGAGAAAGGGAAGAAAGAAAGAAAAGATAGATAACGGATATATAAAAAATTGACGGAGGTAAGGAGACGAACACATAGTCCGGCACTAGGCGTAGAACCTTCGGAGTCTGGCTGCATTCCATGGGTTTGGCTCGAGTCGATTGTCCGATGCATCCCGCAGACGGTACGCTCCACCGGTCAGAACTTGGTCAATAACGAAGGGACCTTCCCACTTGGGCTTGAGCTTGTTCTTTTTCTTCTCCGGTAGGCGTAGAACGAGTTCGCCAACGTTATAAGTTTTGGCTCGTACTTCTCTGCTTTGATACCGTCGAGCCTGTTGCTGATAGAATGCGGAGCGGGCTTTGCCACGTCACGCTCCTCCTCCAGGGTGTCCAAACTGTCCTGCCGATCAAGCTCGGCTTCTTTCTCTTCGTACATGCGCACTCGAGGTGAGTCATGAATTATGTCGCAGGGCAGTAAAGAACGGTGTGTATCCGGTAGTGCGATTCGGCATGGTCCGCAGCCCCCATAGTACGGAGTCGAGCTCCTCGACCCAATGCGTATCTGATTCCTTCAAGGATCGCACTAATCTGGGATTAATGCCGCTCATGATAAGACCATTTGCTCGCTCGACTTGACCGTTAGTTTGCGGGTGATAGACAGAGGCATAATCGAGCTTAATGCCCATGTTGCTGCACCAAGTTTTTACCTCGTCGGCTGTAAAGTTCGAGCCGTTATCGGTGATGATCCTGTGGGGGGCGCCGTAACAGTGTACAACCCCGGATATGAAGTCTATCACTGGTCCAGACTCGGCCGTTTTAACTGGTTTGGCTTCTATCCATTTGGTGAATTTATCCACCATGACCAATAGGTATTTTTTCTTATGGCTTCCCCCTTTAAGGGGTCCGACCATATCAAGCCCCCAGACCGCAAAGGGCCAAGTAATGGGGATTGTTTGGAGAGCGGTAGGTCGCATATGGCTTTGGTTTGCAAAAAGCTGGCAACCGACGCAACATTGAACGAGGTCCTGTGCGTCTGCTCGGGCCGTCGGCCAGAAAACACCTGTGCGGAAGGCCTTGCTTACAAGGGCCCGAGCTGCGGCGTGGTGGCCGCCAAGTCCAGCATGAATTTCTGCCAAAAGTTGCCGTCCTTCCTCTTCGGAGATGCACCTTTGAAGTACTCCGGTAGCGCTTTTCTTATAAAGCTCTCCCTCGTGGACCTTGTAGGCTTTAGACCGCCGCACAATGCAACGTGCCTCGTTTGGGTCCTCAGGGAGTTCTTGCCTAGTTAGGTAGGCCAAGAAGGGTTCTGTCCACGGGGCGATGACAGCCATAATCACGTGGGCCGAAGGCGTTATTTCGGTGGCAGAGCCTCCGATTACGTCAGAGTGTTCGGTATCTGGTGTTGTGGCCAGGTCCGGACTGTTGTTGCCGGTCTCTCCTTCCCATACCACGGATGGCTTAAACAGCCTTTCCAAGAAGATATTAGGTGGGACAGGGTCGCGCTTAGCGCCGATGCGGGCGAGGATATCCGCCGCTTGATTGTTTTCTCGGACCACATGGTGGAATTCAAGCCCCTCGAACCGAGCTGACATTTTGAGGACGGCGTTGCGGTAAGCCGCCATTTTTGGGTCCTTGGCGTCAAAGTCTCCATTTATTTGAGATATTGCGAGGTTCGAATCCCCACGCACCTCTAGGCGTTGAATGCCCATGGAGACTGCCATCCGGAGACCATGCAACAGGGCCTCATATTCTGCTGCATTGTTGGAGTCTGTGTATAATATTTGGAGTACGTATTGGACTGTATCTCCGGTGGGGGATGTCAGGACGACGCCTGCCCCCAGACCAGCCAGCATCTTAGAGCCGTCAAAGTGCATGATCCAATTGGAGTACGCGCCGTACTCTTTAGGGAGTTCGGCTTCTGTCCATTCGGCGACGAAATCAGCCAGTACTTGTGACTTAATGGCTCGCCGTGGTTTGTATGTTATGTCGAACGGGAGGAGCTCAATAGCCCATTTAGCAATCCGGCCCGTGGCATCGCGGTTATTTATTATGTCGTTGAGTGGTACTTCAGAGGCCACCGTAATTGAACACTCTTGAAAGTAGTGTCGTAATTTCCGGGATGCCATGAAGACCGCGTATGCTATCTTTTGATAATGTGGGTACCGTGATTTGCATGGAGTGAGGACAGTGGATACATAGTATACCGGCTTTTGAAGCGGGAACTTATGTCCGTCCGTCTCTCGTTCGACGACGAGCACTGCGCTTACAACTTGGTGTGTTGCCGCTATATATAACAGCATTGGTTCGCCGACATTTGGCGCGGCCAAGATTGGGTTGGTGGCCAAAACGGCTTTTATTTCTTCCAATCCGGCCGTGGCCGCATCCGTCCACTCGAAGTGTTCGGTGCGTCGGAGAAGGCGATAAAGGGGTAGTGCCTTTTCTCCTAATCGGGAGATAAAGCGGCTTAAGGCAGCCACGCATCCAGTTAATTTCTGGATTTGCTTGAGGTCTGTTGGGATAGCCAACTGTGACAGAGCTCGGATTTTGGCCGGATTTGCTTCAATTCCTCTACTGGAGACGATGAAGCCCAAGAGCTTTCCGGCGGGCACGCCGAAAACGCATTTTTCCGGATTGAGCTTGATGTCATATGTTCGGAGATTGTCGAACGTGAGCCTCAAGTCGTCTATTAAGGATTCGACGTGTCTGGTTTTAATGACCACGTCGTCTACGTATGCCTCCACTGTTTTGCCAATTTGTGTTTCCAGGCATGTCTGAATCATGCGTTGATAGGTTGCACCGGCGTTTTTGAGCCCGAAAGGCATGGTGTTAAAACAGAAGGGGCCGTATGGAGTGATAAATGCCGTTGCGGCTTGATCGGACTCCGCCATCTTAATTTGATGGTATCCGGAGTATGCGTCGAGGAAACACAATGAGTCGTGTCCTGCGGTAGCGTCGATAATTTGATCGATGCGGGGGAGGGGGAAGGGATCCTTGGGGCAAGCCTTGTTAAGGTCCTTGAAATCGACACATAGGCGCCAGGATTTGTCCTTCTTTGGTACCATCACCAGGTTTGCTAGCCAGTCCGGATGTTTTATTTCTCTAATGAATCCGGCCTCGAGTAACTTGGCTAGCTCTTCTCCCATGGCTTGTCGCTTAGGCTCAGAGAAACGCCGAAGAGTCTGCTTGACCGGCTTGAACCCCTTTAGAATGTTAAGGCTATGCTCGGCCAGCCTGCGTGGGATTCCTGGCATGTCTGAAGGATGCCAGGCGAAGATGTCCCAATTCTCGCGCAAGAACTCCCGCAGTGCGGCGTCTACTGTGGGGTTTAACTGTGCCCCGATGGATGCTGTTTTTGTAGGGTCCGTTGGGTGGACCTGGAATTTGACTATTTCGTCTGCTGGTTTAAAAGAGGTGGACTTGGGTCTTTTGTCGAGTATCACGTCGTCCCTGTCCACTGTGGAGCGCAGCGCAGTTAGTTCTTCGGCCGCAAGGGCTTCGGATAACGCCTCGAGGGCTAGTGCGGCGGTTTTATTTTCGGCGCGGAGTGCTATGTCCGGATGACTAGCTAGAGTGATGATTCCATTGGGCCCGGGCATTTTGAGCTTCATGTACCCGTAATGGGGTATAGCTTGGAAGATCGTGAATGCCTCCCGCCCTAAAAGGGCGTGGTATCCGCTACTGAACGGGGCCACTTGGAATGTGATTTCTTCGGACCTATAATTCTCCGGTGTGCCGAATACCACATCTAGTGTGATTTTTCCCGCACATCGTGCCTCCCGACTAGGGATGATTCCTTTGAAGGTCGTGCTGCTTTGCTCAATGCGGCTCTTTTCTATTTCCATTTTTCGAAGAGTCTCCTCATAGATGTGGTTTAATCCGCTGCCACCGTCCATGTGCACTTTAGTAAGCCGGAAACCGTCCACAATTGGACTAAGGACCAAGGCGGCTGGTGCTCGGGTTGTTCGGAATTTAGGTTCGTCACTGGCATTGAAGGTTATAGCCGTATCGCTCCATGGATTTATTGCTGCCACGTGGCAGACTTCGGCAAGGCTGCGGAGTGCTCGCTTGCGCCTATTATTTGAGGCGAAGGTCTCGAAGACTGTTAATACTGTATTGTTATTTTCCACGGGACGGTGCTCTGTTGTATTGTTGATGAGGATATCCTCGCCGCTCTTGGCCACCTGCCGGAGTATCCAACATGCTCTAAGGCTATGTGTTGGCATGGTATCCGCTGTACTGTGAATTTTGCATGGCCCATTGAGCCATCCCTCCAATACGGTTCCACGCCCTGTAGTGGGCTTTTGTTTCTTTGTAATTGGATCGGGTGACTTACGAGAGTACACCCTTTTAGTTCGGACGGGGGGTTTAGTGAGAGCCGGAGGATCCCAGAATTTTGTTTGGGTTTTCCAGGCGCTTTCCATCGCACAGTACTTCTGTACTATGGCCGCCAAGTCAGCAAAGTGTGCTATGTCACGGCGACTTATGGCGTTGAGGATTCCCTTGTCCGTGCAATTTTTGCAAAAGAATGAAATTGCGTCTTCCTCGCGACAGTCCTTGACCTTGCTCATTACAAGGAGGAATCTGGCCCAATAGTGATGTACTGTCTCTTGGGGCTCTTGTCTAATGTGGGAAAGATCACTTATATCTGGGTGGGTGGGTAGATTTAGGTCCGAACCCTGACCCGATCTGAGACCCAGGGGCGGAGGAGTTTCCGAGCTTGGCAGTTCGGGCTCCGGGATGTTGCCCAATAGATCTGGCCCGCTGTCTGATTCTAGGTTCAAAGCTTGGGCCATGTCCTCCCGTAGACGGGTATCCGGCTCGGAGAGCTCGGGAATCCGGACATAGTTTGTCCTCAAGATAGAGGAAGAATCGCTGCGTTGCTCCTCCACCACCGCTATCTGATGGGTGACCGGCGGAGAGTTAATCTCCCTTTGGTCGGGTTTAAGCCCGATCCGATCATAGTCCGTAGCGACTCCCAGGGCGGCGATGCGATCCAAGAGCTCGTTCAAGGAAGAGAGCTCCATTGGATCCATCTGCTCGGCGAATCCCGAGCCGACGTGGAGGCTGTTTTTGATGACCCGAGAAGTCATCGTCGGCGCAACGGCCGAACGGGCGGTCATGACGAAGCCGCCTAGTCGGAGAGTTTGGCCTACAGCCAGGGCTCCCCCAGAGGTGATGTTGTCCTTGACAACAAGACGAGCCATCAAGCCTTATGGTGACGGCACAGTGGAACTCTCAATGAAAGCACCAATGTCTGTGTCAAAACCGGCGGATCTCGGGTAGGGGGTCCCGAACTGTGCGTCTAAGGCGGATGGTAACAGGAGGCGGGGGACACAATGTTTACCCAGGTTCGGGCCCTCTCGATGGAGGTAATACCCTACTTCCTGCTTGATTGATCTTGATGATATGAGTATTACAAGAGTTGATCTACCACGAGATCGTAGAGGCTAAACCCTAGAAGCTAGCCTATGATTATGATTGTTGTTGTCCTACGGACTAAACCCTCCGGTTTATATAGACACCGGGGGGCTAGGGTTACACAGAGTCGGTTACAAGGGAGGAGATCTACAGATCCGAATTGCCAAGCTTGCCTTCCACGCTAAGGAGAGTCCCACCCGGACACGGGACGAAGTCTTTAATCTTGTATCTTCATAGTCCAACAGTCCGGCCAAAGCATATAGTCCGGCTGTCCGAGGACCCCCTAATCCAGGACTCCCTCAGATGGTCTCAAGTTTAAAACTTGTTGTATTATGTACGTAGACGTAGAGATAGTGCAACGTGTGAAGCTAGTACAAATAGTGTACTATTGTTGATTGGCCTCATCCGATAACCTGTTGCAATGCACGTACAATTATGTATTCGGAAAATATTCTTTTGCCTTGTCGCAGCACCTCAGGGAGTCCTGGACTAAGGGGTCCTCGGGCGTCCGGCCTGTTGGACATGGGCCGGACTAATGGGCTATGAAGATACAAGATCGAAGACTTTCTCCCGTGTCCGGATAGGACTCTCCTTGGCGTGGAAGGCAAGCTTGGCAACCAAATATGAAGATTCCTTTCTCTGTAACCGACCTTGTACAAACCTAGTCCCCTCCGGTGTCTATATAAACCGGAGGGCTTAGTCCGGAAACGGACATAGTCATACAGGCTAGACTTCTAGGGTTTTAGCCATCACAATCTCGTGGTAGATCAACTCTTGTAAAACTCATATTCATCAAGATCAATCAAGTAGGAAGTAGGGTATTACCTCCATAGAGAGGGACCGAACCTGGGTAAACATTGTGTCCCCTGTCTCCTGTTACCATCGACCTTAGACGCACAGTTCGGGACCCCCTACCCGAGATCCACCGGTTTTGACACCGACATTGGTGCTTTCATTGAGAGTTCCACTGTACCGTCCCCAAAAGGTTTTTGATGGCTCCTTCGATCATCAACAACGATGCTGTCCAAGGGGAAACCTTCCCCCGGACAGATCTTCGTGTTCGGCGGCTTCACACTGCGAGCCAACTCGCTTGGCCATCTGGAGCAGATCGACAGCTATGCCCCTGGCCATCAGGTCAGATTTGGGAGCTTGAACTATGTCGCGGACATCCGCGGAGACTTGATCTTCAACGGATCCGAGACCACGGCAGCCGCTCCCTACCCCTACGATGAACATGATTCAAATCTATCATCGGACTATACTCAGGAAATTGCACCTGTAACCGCTCCAGCCTTAAATCCAGAGCAAACCGCGCCATCCGAGGACGGGAAGCTCAACCCCACCGCGGAGGCCGCAGCATTGGAGCCGCACATAGATTTAACCTCATGTGATATCTGTGTCATCGGAACTCCTGACTCGTCTCTGGCTAGTAGCCCCAAACCACGTACGTCCGCGAATGCTGAGCTTGATCAGTTATCGGTCTCCGAATTCAGCACCGTAGATATCTTCCGGCACTCGCCTTTAGGCGATGTGTTAAACTCATTAAGGAATCTATCCTTAGTGGAGGGCTCACAGCCGAACTGTGTCCGGTTTGAACTGGAGGCTGATGACGGGGAACTTCGCTTCCCACCCGCCACCCACTACGTAGCCACTGTCGAGGACTTAACCGACATGCTCGATTATGGCTCTGAAGACATCAACGGTATGGACGACGATGCAGATGAGGAGCACGGCCAAAACCCGCCGTTTACCGGACGTTGGACGGCCACTTCGTCATATGACGTATACATGGTGGATACACCCAAAGAGAATAGCGGCGAGGACAAGGAAAAGCCAGTCGAGGATGAACCTCCCAAGACACAACCAAAGCGCCGGCGTTAGCGGCGCCGCTCTAAATCCCGCCGCAGTAAGGACAGCAGCACCGGCACAGGAGACGATCACACCCCGGATGGTGCCGAAGACAGAGAAGACCCTGACGAACAAACGACGAACAGGACGATCGGGAAGATGGGCAAGTTAGCCCTGACGAACAGGCCATAGACGGCGACACGGAGGGCGGCACTTATCTTCCACCCTCCAAGGAGGAGGTGAGCCTTGGCAACGAGGATTTCATCGTGCCCGAGGAACCTCTCGAGCAAGAACGCTTTAGGTGTCAGCTAATAGCCACTTCAAGAAGCATGAAAAAGAAGTAGCAGCAGCTTCAAGCTGATCAAGATCTGCTCAACGATAGATGGACTGATGTCCTGGCAGCCGAATAATACGGCCTTAAATGCCCAGCCAAAAGTTACCCAAAGCGAAAATTGCTACCTCGGTTCGATGACGAGGCGCTGGAGCCCGTACCATCATCGCACAATCTGGCTGACCGACCACCACGTGGTCAGGATAAAGCGGTGACTCAAGCCGAACGCCAGACCGCCCCACCTCGCCATAAAGGCAGGGACAAAACAGCTCGGGGTTGCACATATGACCTCTGGCAGGACCTAGATAGTAGAGCAGGACACACAAGATCGATCTATGGATCGCGAGGACGTGCCTCGACACGCGACAATGGCTACCTATTCGGACGTGACAAACCTAGTCACGCCCGGGCCGAAAACCGCAGACGGACTCCATGGGAGCTACGTCGCAATGCGGCCCGATATAGAGGCGCCGCACACCCTCTCCGCTTCACCGAAAAAGTAATGGATCATGAATTCCCAGAAGGGTTTAAACCCGTAAACATCGAATCATACGATGGAACAACCGATCCCGCGGTATGGATCGAGGATTTTATTCTCCATATCCATATGGCCCGCGGAGATGACCTTCACGCCATCAAATACCTCCCATTAAAACTCAAAGGGCCGGCTCAGCACTGGTTAAAGAGTCCGCCTGAAAATTCTATTGGCAGTAGGGAGGACCTGGAAGAAGCCTTCCTTGACAACTTCCAAGGTACATATGTCCGGCACCAGACGCCGATGACTTGAGTCACATAGTTCAACAGCCCGGAGAGTCAGCCAGGAAATTCTGGACTAGGTTCCTAACTAAAAAGAACCAGATTGTCGACTGTCCGGATGCCGAAGCCCTAGTGGCCTTTAAACATAGCATTCATGACGAATGGCTCGCCCGTCACCTCGGCCAGGAAAAGCCAAAGTCCATGGCAGCCCTCACGGCACTCATGACCCGCTTTTGTGCGGGTGAGGATAGCTGGCTGGCCCGTAGCAAAAACACAGAAAGCAAAACGGGCACCCCTGAGGTAAAAAATAGTAATGGCAAGCTTCGCCGTAGCAGACACAAGCGTCGAAGCAATGGTGACAACGCTGATGATACGACAGTCAACGCCGGATTCGGTGGCTTCAAGTCCGATCAGCGGAAGAAGCCATATAAAAGAAACAATCAGGGACCATCCAGCCTGGACGGCATAGTCGATCGTCCGTGCCAGATCCATGGCACCCAAACAAACCAGCCAATCATACCAACATAGATTGTTGGGTTTTTAAACAGGCCGGCAAGTTAAATGCCGAGAACAAAGAAAATGGATCGCAAAGTGAGGACGATGACGAGGAGCCCCGGCAACCGAACACAGGGGGACAAAAGAAGTTTCCCCCCAGGTCAAAACGGTGAACATGATATATGCCACACACATCCCCAAGAGGGAGCGCAAGCGCGCGCTCAGGGACGTCTATGCGATAGAGCCAGTCGCCCCAAAATTTAATCCATGGTCGTCATGCCCGATCACTTTTGATCGACAGGATCATTCGACCAGTATCCGTCATGGCGGTTCAGCCGCGTTGGTCCTTGACCTAATAATTGACGGATTCCACCTGACGCGAGTCCTCATGGACGGCGGCAGCAGCCTGAACCTGCTCTATCAGGATACAGTGCACAAAATGGGCATTAACCCATCACGGATCAAGCCCACAAAAACTACCTTTAAAGGAGTCATACCATGTGTAGAGGCCCGTTGTACGGGCTCAATTACGCTAGAGGTTGTCCTCGGATCTCCGGACAACTTCCGAAGTGAAGAGTTAATCTTTGATATCGTCCCTTTTCGCAGCGGCTACCACGCACTGCTCGGACGAACCGCATTCACTCGATTCAATGCGGTCCCTCATTATGATTACCTTAAGCTCAAGATGCCCGGACCACGCGGCGTCATAACAGTTAATGGAAATACGGAACGCTCCCTCCGTACCGAGGAGCACCCCGCTGCCTTAGCAGCAGAAGTACAGAGCGGCCTTTTCAAGCAAAGCCTTAATTCGGCGGCCGAGCCCCCGGACACTATCAAGAGGGTCCGGACTAATCTGCAGCAAGACAGCTCGGCTCGTCAAGAGCTCGACAAGCAATTGAGCCCCCGTCCCAGTCCCAACGAAGTGACGACATTCACACCGCGCGTACATAACTACGCACTCAAAATACCATGGGACAGGCGGAGGCATAACTAGCTTGTGATCCACAATACGGCTTGACCACCCCCGCACACATATACTTTCACTATTTCTTTTCTGCTTTTCAGGTTTCTTCTCAAGAGGCCTTCCCTGACGACCTGATCGCAAGTCCTTTCAAAGGATAAATACACCAAGCCGGCAGTCAGCTTGAACGTAGAGGGGAGTTTCTAAGTGGTTTCTTTAACAACCACTCTACCTGTCTCGAAGGTCCCACGCGCAGCTCTCCCTTGGTCTTGGCATGTCAAATAGCCCGTTGCTTATCGCACTACTTGTATCAATGCGCTTTGACGTATTAATCAAATCATAATGGAAACAGTTTGCGGCCCAAATTTTAGGGCCCCTACTCATTGCTTTTGCTTCTTTTCTGTCTTCCCTTTTTATTACTAATAAGCTTACATATAGCACCCGTACACTATGATACGTTTCAGTTTGCCAGGGGCTTCATAGCGCCCCACACAATGGCAACAAAGTCCGAACACTTTTTACAAGTATAGTTCGGCACGCCGAATTTAGCACTATATGCATTGGCTCCGAATCATGTCTTTGGTCAATAGTTGGGTTGCCCGGCTCCTGTGCTTGCTACCTTACGTTCCGCTATATCGGATACGGTAGTAAAGGGAGCACTACTGTGATTGTGCCCTGGTTTACCCGAAGGAGCACCTCAGTAGAGAAAGCCAAAAACTGACTGTCATGATGCGGCGAGAGCCGGTCAGCTCTTCGGAGGTTTCAAAATCGATAGAGATTTTTTCCGCATTACGCGAAGGATCGGTACTTACCCGGTCGGGTGCTTATAGCATTCTAGTTGGGATACTAGGGGCTGCGCCGACATTTTTATTGTCAAACTCCTATGGCTAAGTGAGAGTGCTAAAGCCGCATAGTCTGATTGCCTGGTTCGTTGCGCTAAACACCTCCTTCAAGGACCAAACAATTGGATCAAGAGTGTTTAGGTTCAATCCCGAACACCCCCGTACTACCTACATGGGAGCATAAGCCGACGACTGGTCAACTCTCAGATCTCATACACAACGGCCGCACAGGAGGTAAATTTTTTCAAACATAACAAAAATTATATTACATAACAACTTTGTTTTATCATACAAGGCAAAGACAAGCTCAATATATTCATTCAAAGATAATGTCTTGCGAACACTGCGCCGCTACAAGGCGAGACCCCTCTAGGACGTCTCCAAAATACCACTCGGGTGTGCGGTGCTCCTTGCCCTCGGGCGGCCCCTCGGTCACAAGCTTGGCGTCCATCTTCGCCCACCATGCCTTGACTCGTGCGAAGGCCATCCGCGCTCCCTCGATGCAGACTGATCGCTTGATGACGTCCAGCCGGGGACAGGCGTTCACCAGCCGCTTCACGAGGCCGAAGTAACTGCTGGGTATTGCTTCGGCGGGCCACAACCGGATTGTTAAATCCTTCATGGCCAGTTCGGCCACCCTATGTAGCTCGACCAGCTGTTTCAGCTGATCGGTGAAGGGCACTGGATGTTCTGGCGCAAGATATTGCGACCAGAATAGCTTCACCGTTGAGCTCCCCTCTTCGGCCCAGAAGAACTCTGCAGCGTCTGACACACTGCGCGGCAGGTCCGCAAACGCCCCTGGAGAACTCCGAATCCGGGTTAGTAAGGCATACTTCTTCTTCACATACTTGCTTTGCATACTAAATGCCTTACCCGCCGTGATCTTCTTGGCCTCCTGGATCTCCTGGAGGGCGCCCTGGGCCTCAACCCGGGCTTCTTCAGCACTTTGGCAAGCCTTGGCGAGTTCGGCCTCTTGAGCCGATACATCACACTCCAAGGACTCGCATTTCTTCACCGCGTCCTGGAGCTCTTGCTGGACCTCGTTGACCCGGGCCTTGAGCTTCTTACGGACGGCCTACTCCTTGACAGCCTTCCCCTCGGCTTCGGCCAGTGCCTTTTCAAGGGCCTCGACCTCGGTCGTCACTCTGGCACATATCATAACCTTATGGTCAATATACATAATTTATTATTTCCGAATACACAATGGGTCATTACATACCTTGTTGGTCTTCCAACTGCTTGCTTGCTTGTCCGAGCTCCTCCTCGGCCCGCTCCAGTCTCTGCCTTAGTCCGGAGACTTCGGCAGCGTGTGAGGTCGCGGCCAGCAAAGACGCCTGTTTATTAATACAAGACACATTTAGTTAGTTTCCTGCAAAAGCAAATTGATCCTCTGTCCGGTCTTAGCTTTTCGAACACCGGACAGTGTCTTAGGGGCTACTGTCTATATAGGGATTTTCTCCTTTGCGTCGCTTACCTCAAAACCTATCAGCAGGCCGCTGCAGGCTTCGGTCAGTCCGCTCTTGACAGACTGAACCGTCTCAATCACCGTACCCATAAGGATACGGTGTTCTTCCACAATGGAAGTGCCTCGCAGCGCTTCCAGAAGATTGTCCGGTGCCCCTGATTGAACAGAGGTCACCGGTGGGATAGGCACACCTCCGCCTTTCAAAGGAGGCTGCACGCCGGACTCCGGAGCCGTGTAGGTCTCCGGAACCGTATCCGAACGGGGGCCGAACTGAATACGGCCCCCATCGCCAGTCCCCATGGGGGACTGCTCCCCCATGTGTCCGGCGGCCGAGGTTTCGCCCTCTGGCGCCACCCTGACGGCCTCCTGGGACTCTCCCAGGCCTGGGAAAGCCCTACACAACAGCACCTTGGCGTCGCCCTTGGCCGTGGGAGAGTAAGCGGCCGGCGGTGACACGCTGGCCATCTCCCTTGAATCCAACGAACCTCTTGATAAGGATCGCTGGAAGCTGTCGTGGGCCGGACTACAATTGCACAATCAAACCATGTTAATACAATGAAGAGGAAAGGCCGGATAGACTGGCGCGTATGAGTCTGCCAGTACTTACGATGCGGCCAGGGGCTTGCTCCGGACTGCTGTCGACGTCCCACGCGGCTTTATCCGTGAGGGAGCCTTTCCCCTTCTTGGGCGCCTCCGCCTCCAGATTTGTGGAGGCCGCCCTCTTCTTCCTCCCCCCATCTAGGGGAGGGTTGCTTTCCTCCTCATCATCATCGTCTTCAGCAGCGGAGGAGTGAGTCTTGTCTTCAGACATCACGTCCGAAGTGCCCTTGCGGCGGGGGCCACCCCGGCCCCCCTCGGCCTTCTTCTTGGCCTTCTTCTCTGGCGGTTGGTAGGGTGCCGGAACCAGCATCTTCGCCAGAAGCGGGATGACTGGTTCTTCGGGCAGCGGAGCCGAACTATGAATTCGCTCCGCTTTCTTCGTCCATTCATGAAAGGATAAATTAGCAAAGTTTAGTTACCCTCCTTGGACAAACAGATAGAGAGTACACCTTGAGAGGTGGAGCACTTACGACACTGGCGGGGTGGGCAAGATCGTGCCCACGATCCGAGTCTATGGCCCGCAGCTTCTCGTCCTCCTTGAAGAGCACCTTCCAGGCGTCTTCGTGAGTGGTGATGTCTACTACACAACCTTCTTCTTGTAGACGTTGTTGGGCCTCCAAGTGCAGAGGTTTGTAGCACAGTAGCAAATTTCCCTCAAGTGGATGACCTAAGGTTTATCAATCTGTGGGAGGCATAGGATGAAGATGGTCTCTCTCAAGCAACCCTGCAGCCAAATAACAAAGATTCTCTTGTGTCCCCGACACACCCAATACAATGGTAAATTGTATAGGTGCACTAGTTCGGCGAACAGATGGTGATACAAGTGCAATATGGATGGTAGATATAGGTTTTTGCAATCTGAAAATATAAAAACAGCAAGGTAACAAATGATAAAAGTGAGCACGAACGGTATTGCAATGCGTTGAAACAAGGCCTAGGGTTCATACTTTCACTAGTGCAAGTTCTCTCAACAATAATAACATAATTGGATCATATAACAATCCCTCAACATGCAACAAAGAGTCACTCCAAAGTCACTAATAGAGGAGAACAAACAAAGAGATTATGGTAGGGTACGAAACCACCTCAAAGTTATCCTTTCTGATCGATCTATTCAAGAGTCCGTAGTAAAATAGCACGAAGCTATTCTTTCCGTTCGATCTATCCTAGAGTTCGCACTAGAATAACACCTTAAGACACAAATCAACCAAAACCCTAATGTCACCTAGATACTCCAATGTCACCTCAAGTATCCGTGGGTATGATTATACGATATGCATCACACAATCTCAGATTCATCTATTCAAACCAACACAAAGTACTTCAAAGAGTGCCCCAAAGTTTCTACCGGAGAGTCAAGACGAAAACGTGTGCCAACCCCTTTGCATAAGTTCACGAGGTTACGGAACCTGCAAGTTGATCACCAAAACATACATCAAGTAGATCACGTGATATCCCATTGTCACCACAGATAAGCATATGCAAGACATACATCAAGTGTTCTCAAATCCTTAAAGACTCAATCCGACAAGATAACTTCAAAGGGAAAACTCAATCCATCTCAAGAGAGTAGAGGGGGAGAAACATCATAAGATCCAACTATAATAGCAAAGCTCGCGATACATCAAGATCGTACCACCTCAAGAACACGAGAGAGAGAGAGAGAGATCAAACACATAGCTACTGGTACATACCCTCAGCCCCGAGGGTGAACTACTCCCTCCTCATCATGGAGAGCACCGGGATGATGAAGATGGCCACCGGTGAGGGCTCCCCCCTCTCTGGCAGGGTGCCGGAACGGGTCTACATTGGTTTTCGGTGGCTACAGAGGCTTGCAGCAGCGGAACTCCCGATCTAGGTTATGTTCTAGAAGTTTGGCTATATATAAGAGGTTTTGGCGTCGGGAACAAGTCAGGGGGGGTCTCCGGGCTGTCCACGAGGTAGGGAGGCGCACCCAGGGGGGTGGGCGCGCCCCCCACCCTCGTGGGCAGCCCGGGACTCTTCTGGCCCATCTCTTTTGCTCCATGGCCTTCTTCTGGTCCAAAAATAAGTTCCGTGAAGTTTCAGGTCAATTGGACTCTGTTTGGTTTTCCTTTTCTGCGATACTCAAAAACAAGGAAAAAACAAAAACTGGCACTGGGCTCTAGGTTAATAGGTTAGTCCCGAAAATCATATAAAATAGCATATAAATGCATATAAAACATCCTAGATGGATAATATAATAGCATGGAACAATCAAAAATTATAGATACGTTTGAGATGTATCAAGCGTCCCCAAGCTTAATTCCTGCTCGTCCTCGAGTAGGTAAATGATAAAAACAGAATTTTTTATGTAGAAGGCTACCTAACATAATTTCAATGTAATTCTCTTTATTGTGGCAAGAATATTCAGATCCATAAGATTCAAGACAAAAGTTTAATATTGACATAAAAATAATAATACTTCAAGCATACTAACCAAGCAATTATGTCTTCTCAAAATAACATAGCCAAAGAAAGCTCATTCCTACAAAATCATATAGTTTGGCCATGCTTCATTTTCGTCACACAAAATGCTCTCATCATTCACAACCCCGATGAAAAGTCAAGCAATTGTTTCATACTTTAGTAATCTCAAACTTTTTTCAACTTTCACGCAATACATGAGCGTGAGCCATGGACATAGCACTATGGGTGGAATAGAGTATAATGACGGGGGTTGTGTGGAGAAGACAAAAAAGGAGAAAGTCTCACATTGACGCGGCTAATCAACGGGCTAGGGTGATTCCCATCAATTGATGTCAATGCGAGGAGTAGGGATTGCCATGCAATGGATGCACTAGAGCTATAAATGTATGAAAGCTCAACAAAAGAAACTAAGTGGGTGTGCATCCAACTTGCTTGCTCACGAAGACCTAGGGCATTTTGAGGAAGCCCATCGTTGGAATATACAAGCCAAGTTCTATAATGCAAAATTCCCACTAGTATATGAAAGTGACAAAATAGGAGACTCTCTATCATAAAGATCATGGTGCTACTTTGAAGCACAAGTGTGGAAAAAGGATAGTAGCATTGTCCCTTTCATTTCTCTTTTTTTGGGCCTTCCTTTTTTTATTTGGCCTTTCTTTTTTTCCTTTTTTTATTGGCCTTTCCCTTTTTTTGGACTTTCCCTTTTTTGTTGGGACAATACTCTATTAATGATGATCATCACACTTCTATTTATTTACAACTCAATGATTACAACTCGATACTAGAACAAAATATGACTCTATATGAATGCCTCTTGCGGTGTACCGGGATGGGCAATGAATCAAGAGTGACATGTATGAAATAATATGCATGGTGGCTTTGCCACAAATACGATGTCAACTACATGATCATGCAAGGCAATATGACAATGATGAAGCGTGTCATAATAAACGGAATGGTGGAAAGTTGCATGGCAATATATCTCGGAATGGCTATGGAAATGCCATAATAGGTAGGTATGGTGGCTGTTTTGAGGAAGATATAAGGAGGTGTATGTGTGATAGAGTGTATCGTATCACGGGGTTTGGATGCACCGGCGAAGTTTGCACCAACTCTCAAGGTGAGAAAGGGCAATGCACGGTACCGAAGAGGCTAGCAATGATGGAAGGTTGAGAGTGCGTATAATCCATGGACTCAACATTAGTCATAAAGAACTCACATACTTATTGCAAAAATCTACAAGTTATCAAAAACCAAGCACTACGCGCATGCTCCTAGGGGGATAGATTGGTAGGAAAAGACCATCGCTCATCCCCTACCGCCACTCATAAGGATGACAATCAAAGAACACCTCATGTTTCAAATTTGTTACACAACGTTTACCATACGTGCATGCTACGGGACTTGCAAACTTCAACACAAGTATTTCTCAAATTCACAACTACTCAACTAGCACAACTTTAATATCACTATCTCCATATCTCAAAACAATCATCAAGTGTCAAACTTCTCTTAGTATTCAATGCACTTTAAAGTTTTCATCTTGGATGCCTATCATATTAGGACTAATTTTACAACCAAAGCAAATTACCATGCTGTTCTAAAGGACTCTCAAAATAATATAAGTGAATCATGAGAGTTCATCTATTTCTTCAAAATAAAACCACCGCCATGCTCTAAAAAGATATAAGTGAAGCACTAGAGCAAATGACAAACTACTCCAAAAGATATAAGTGAAGATCAATGAGTCGTTGAATAACTATGCAACTATGTGAAGACTCTCTAACATTTAAGAATTTCAGATCTTGGTATTTTAATCAAACAGCAAGCAAAACAAAAGAAAATAAAATGACGCTCCAAGCAAAACACATATCATGTGGTGAATAAAAATATAGCTCCAAGTAAAGTTACCGATAGACGAAGACGAAAGAGGGGATGCCATCTGGGGCATACCCAAGCTTAGGCTCTTGGTTGTCCTTGAATATTACCTTGGGGTGCCTTGGGAATCCCCAAACTTAGGCTCTTGCCACTCCTTATTCCATAGTCCATCGAATCTTTACCCAAAACTTGAAAACTTCACAACACAAAACTTAATAGAAAACTCGTAAGCTTCGTTAGTATAAGAAAATAAATCACCACTTAGGTACTGTTTAGAACTCATTGTAAATTCATATTGGTATAATACCTACTGTATTCCAACTTCTCTATGGTTCATACCCTCCAATACTACTCATAGATTCATCAAAATAAGCAAACAACACAATGAAAACAGAATCTGTCAAAAACAGAACAGTCTGTAGTAATATGTATCATTCGAATACTTATGTAACTCAAAAAATTCTTAAATAAATTGTTGGACGTGAGGCATTTTTCTATTAATCATCTGCAAAAAGAATCAACCTAAAAGCGCTCTCCGGTAAAAAAAATGGCAGCTAATCTCGTGAGCGCAAAAGTTTCTGTTTTTTACAGCAAGATCGCATAGACTTCACCCAAGTCTTCCCAAAGGTTCTACTTGGCACAAACACTAATTAAAACATAAAACCACATCTAACCAGAGGCTAGATGAATTATTTATTACTAAGCAGAAGCAAAAGGCAAAGAACAAAAATAAAAAATGGGCTGCCTCCCAACAAGCGCTATCGTTTAACGCCCCTAGCTAGGCATGATGATTTCAATGATGCTCACATAAAAGATAAGAATTGAAACATAAAGAGAGCATCATGAAGAATATGGCTAGCACATTTAATTCTAACCCACTTCCTATGCATAGGGATTTTGTGAGCAAACAACTTATGTGAACAATAATCAACTAGCATAGGAAGGCAAAACAAACATAACTTCAAAACTTTAAGCACATAGAGAGGAAACTTGATATTATTGCAATTCCTACAAGCATATGTTCCTCCCTCATAATAGTTTTCAGTAGCATCATGAATGAATTCAACAATATAACCATCACATAAAGCATTCTTTTCATGATCTACAAGCATAGAAAATTTACTACTCTCCACATAAGCAAAATTCTTCTCATTCGGAATAGTGGGAGCAAACTCAACAAAATAACTATCATGTGAGGCATAATCCAATTGAAAATTAAAATCATGATGACAAGTTTCATGGTTATCATTATTCTTAATGGCATACAAGTCATCACAATAATCATCATAGATAGCAACTTTGTTCTCATAACCAATTGGAACCTCTTCCAAAATAGTGGATTCATCACTAAATAAAGTCATGACCTCTCCAAATCCACTTTCATAATTATCACAATAAGATTCAACATCCTCCAAAATAGTGGGATCATTACTTCCTAAAGTTGACACTCTTCCAAACCCACTTTCATCAATATAATCATCATAAATAGGAGGCATGCTATCATCGTAACAAATTTGCTCATCAAAACTTGGGGGACAAAACATATCATCTTCATCAAACATAGCATCCCCAAGCTTGTGGACTTGCATATAATTAGCATCATGGGTATTCAAAGAATTCATACTAACAACATTGCAATCATCCTTATCATTCACATATTTTATGCCAAGCATTCTATGTAATTCTTCTTCTAGTACTTGAGCACAATTTTCCTTCCCATCATTTTCATGAAAGATATTAAAAAGATGAAGTATATGAGGCAACCTTAATTCCATTTTTTTAGTTTTCTTTTATATACTAAACTAGTGATAAAACAAGAAACTAAAAGATTCGATTGCAAGATCTAAAGATATACCTTCAAGCACTAACCTCCCCGACAACGACGCCAGAAACTGCTTGATGTCTACTACACAACCTTCTTGTAGACGTTGTTGGGCCTGTGCAGAGGTTTGTTGGACAGTAGCAAATTTCCCTCAAGTGGATGACCTAAGGTTTATCAATCCGTGGGAGGCGTAGGATGAAGATGGTCTCTCTCAAGCAACCCTGCAACCAAATAACAAAGAGTCTCTTGTGTCCCCGACACACCCAATACAATGGTAAATTGTATAGGTGCACTAGTTCGGTGAAGAGATGGTGATACAAATGCAATATGGATGGTAGATATAGGTTTTTGTAATCTGAAAATATAAAAACAGCAAGGTAACTAATGATAAAGGTGAGCACGAACGGTATTGCAATGCTTTGAAACAAGGCCTAGGGTTCATACTTTCACTAGTGCAAGTTCTCTCAACAATAATAACATAATTGGATCATATAACAATCCCTCAACATGCAACAAAGAGTCACTCCAAAGTCACTAATAAAGGAGAACAAACGAAGAGATTATGGTAGGGTACAAAACCACCTCAAAGTTATCCTTTCTGATCGATCTATTCAAGAGTCCGTAGTAAAATAGCATGAAGCTATTCTTTCCGTTCGATCTATCCTAGAGTTTGTACTAGAATAACACCTTAAAACACAAATCAACCAAAACCCTAATGTCACCTAGATACTCCAATGTCACCTCAAGTATCCGTGGGTATGATTATACGATATGCATCACACAATCTCAGATTCATCTATTCAAACCAACACAAAGTACTTCAAAGAGTGCCGCAAAGTTTCTACCGGAGAGTCAAGACGAAAATGTGTGCCAACCCCTATGCATAAGTTCACGAGGTTACGGAACCCGCAAGTTGATCACCAAAACATACATCAAGTAGATCACGTGATATCCCATTGTCACCACAGATAAGCACATGCAAGACATACATCAAGTGTTCTCAAATCCTTAAAGACTCAATCTGATAAGATAACTTCAAAGGGAAAACTCAATCCATCACAAGAGAGTAGAGGGGGAGAAACATCATAAGATCCAACTATAATAGCAAAGCTCGCGATACATCAAGATCGTACCACCTCAAGAACACGAGAGAGAGAGAGATCAAACACATAGCTACTGGTACATACCCTTAGCCCCGAGGGTGAAATACTCCCTCCTCGTCATGGAGAGCGCTTGGATGATGAAGATGGCCACCGGTGAGGGTTCCCCCCTCTCCGGCAGGGTGCCGGAACGGGTCTAGATTGGTTTTCGGTGGCTACAGAGGCTTGCGGCGGCGGAACTCCCGATCTAGGTTATGTTCTGGAAGTTTGGATATATATATATAAGAGGTTTTGGCATCGGGAACAAGAAAGGGGGGTCTCCGGGCTGTCCACGAGGTAGGGAGGCGCGCCCCCCACCCTCGTGGGCTGCCCGGGACTCTTCTGGCCCATCTCTTTTGCTCCATGGCCTTCTTCTGGTCCAAAAATAAGTTTCGTGAAGTGTCAGGTCAATTGGACTCCGTTTGGTTTTCCTTTTCTGCGATACTCAAAAACAAGGAAAAAATAGAAACTGGCACTGGGCTCTTGGTTAATAGGTTAGTCCCAAAAATCATATAAAAATAGCATATAAATGCATATAAAACATCCTAGATGGATAATATAATAGCATGGAACAATCAAAAATTATAGATACGTTGGAGACGTATCAAGTGGTGCCGAAGAGCCTCACCAAGGTCTGATGCTTCTCCGGATCGAACTCCCACAGAGGGGAAGTTCGGCTTTGCCAGGGATGGATCTGGCAAACCAGCATAACCTGGATCACGTCGACGAGCTTGATGTTTTTGTCCACCATGCTTTTTATGCGCGTTTGCAGCGCCATCAGCTCGTCCGACGAAGACCAATTTGGGCCCTTCTTCATCCAGGAGGTCAGCCGCGTTGGAGCCCCGGACTTGAATTCGGGGGTTGTGGCCCAGGTGGCGTTGCGGGGCTCTGTGATATAAAACCACAGCTTCTGCCACTCCTTGACAGTCTCCACAAATGTGCCTTTGGGCCATGTGACGTTGGGCATCTTGCTCACCATGGCCCTCCGGACTCCGCGTGTTGGTCATCCACCACCGTCGGCTTCACGTTGAAGATCTTAAGCCACAGACCGAAGTGGGGCTGAACACGGAGGAAAGCCTCGCACACGACAATGAATGCCGAGATGTTGAGGAAAGAGTTCGGGGCTAGATCATGGAAATCTAGCCCGTAATAGAACATGAGTCCGCTGACAAAAGGGTGGAGTGGAAACCCTAGTCCGCGGATGAAATGAGGGAGGAATACCACCCTCTCGTTGGGCTTCGGTGTGGGGACGACTTGTCCCATGGAGGGAAGCCCGTGGGCGATCTCCTTCGCTAGATACTCGGCCTCTCGAAGCTCGGTGATGTCCTTCGCCATTACGGAGGAGGCCGTCCACTTGCCTTGCCCTCCAGAGCCGGACATGGTTGAGAGCTTGCTCGGGGTGGAAGAAACGAGAACTGGGGCACTGGAGCTTGAGGATGGAAGGGCAGAGGAAGAAAGAAGGCGTGGGTGAAAAAGAGGAATCCTTATCCCCTTATAAAGGCAGTGAATATCGAACGCCTCCCTACTCGCCTTTAAACTCGCCTATTCCCAAGGGCTGTGTAAACAACACAGTTGGGTAACCCACGCCCATATTGATAAGGATCCCGCAATAAGGGGACACGATCTCTACTTTGACAAGACGTGCCAATGGAAACCACATCTCGAAACGCAGAACGGCAGATGAAAATGGTTCGAAATAATGACCGGGAAGGTGTGATGTCATCTTGCAAAAAGTTGTCAGCGGATGGGACTCGTGAAATATTATGCTCTCTACGGCTATGTGTGCGATACTTGTGTTGCAGATCCAGACACGTTCGTTGCGTCCGAAGACTATCTTGGAATATTCGGAAAGGAGAACCCGCCTTGCAATGCCGAAGACAATCTGCGCGCTGGACACCTTGTCATTGAAGCCTGGTTCAGGGGCTAATGAGGGAGTCTTGGACTAAGGGGTCCTCGGGCGTCCGACCTGTTGGACATGGGCTGGACTAATGGGCTGTGAAGATACAAGACCAAAGACTTTCTCCCGTGTCCGGATAGGACTCTCCTTGGCGTGGAAGGCAAGCTTGGCGATCAAATATGAAGATTCCTTTCTCTGTAACCGACCTTGTACAAACCTAGTCCCCTCCGGTGTCTATATAAACCAGAGAGCTTAGTCCGGAAACGGACATAGTCATATAGGCTAGACTTCTAGGGTTTTAGCCATCACGATCTCGTGCAAGATCAACTCTTGTAATACTCATATTCATCAAGATCAATCAAGCAGGAAGTAGGGTATTACCTGCATAGACAGGGCCCGAACCTGGGTAAACATTGTGTCCCCTGTCTCCTGTTACCATCGACCTTAGACGCACAGTTCGGGACCCCCTACCCGAGATCCGCCGGTTTTGACACCGACAGCCCCCATTCAGAGAAGCGACTCGAAAGCCATTCATAAATTTAGTAAGTTTATCACAGGCATATCATTTTATTACATACAACAGGTCATCAACCCACAACGACAACGAGGATACATTATAAATACTAAAGTTTTCATCACACAACAAATAACAAGCAATGAAATGAACTTCAACTCAACCAATCCTCGGCGTTGGAAACGCTTGCTTTGAACCACAAGTGATTCTCTGGGAAGGGCCAGCTACTGTCAATCTCGAGACCAATGCATGACTGATCATCCAGGCTGAAGCGGCCTACTATATCACGACCAGGGTAGGGAACCACCGCAATGTCCGAGGTATAGATACAGTTGCTTCTCATAAATGGTAGTAACGTTGTGTCAACAGCAGTTGGATCGCCTTTCACCATCATTGGATAGTTTTGTCCAAGGAAGAGCGAGTTTTCTCCAGGACTATCAATATTGTACCAGGGAGAAGGTGTTAGCGCTAGCATACTAGTATCCATCCCGAATACCATGCAACGGGTGTTGGAATAGGTCCGGAGAGTGCGACCATGGGAGACAACACTTGCTTCCTTAGTAGTAACATCGGCAGTGGGCTGTATACAGACAAGAAGGGGTGATCCATCGGAATAAGTTGCCAGGCGCCACTGAGTATATGGGCCCTCCTCGTCCTCATGCTCATTATCATCACCATCGTCATCTCCCCCTTGGTTATAAAAATATTTAAGTATAGGTGGTTGAATGTTCACAGGACCTTGGAAACACAAGAAGAAGGTTAATTAGTAAAGGGAAACTTGCTAACTCGCATGCATGTGGATGAAACAATTATAATGATGGTGGAAGACAAACGTACCGAAACTACGAGGATCCCATGCAAAAACAGTGCCACGAGTGGTGGCAGCAAACACAAGACCCTCGTATTGAATTGCATCACAGTACACATCCGTGTATAGAAACTGATTTTTGAGCAATATCCATCTAGTCGAACCACGAAGGACGGCAACAAGCTTGTCGAAGATAGCAACAACTCCATAGTTCCTGTAATGCCAAGAGTGGTTGGGAACTCGACAAATTGCTATCTTCCATAGAAGACAGTCACCATGATCGTATTTGAACGTGCGTAGAATACCGGTGTGCTCAACCTCTGGGCAGTCTGAGGTTTTTGGAAGTGGAACCCGGTGACGAGTGTACACATTCACAAGTTCCCACTCGCAGTTGTACCCAATATAAACAACCTAATCTCCATTTGCGCCTGCCCAAGCCTTGCCCTCAAGCGATGGCATCTTAACATCATACGTATCATTATCAAGCGGCATCAACTTGCACAAGGCGAGGCTTCCCTCGTCCCCGCACCAGTCAGCAGGGTCACGGCGAAGAAGATAGGGGAGATCAAACCGCTCCTGGACCCTTGGGTTCCTTGTAATGATGTTATTAGTTGAGTTGAGAATGGTCTTGAACGAACCTGCCATGCTAGCCGAGGTGATGATGTCGCACCGATCAATGAGTTGCTCCACCACGTCATCTTTCAGATCGGGGCAAGAATAACGTGGTCGTTTCTGGCCTGTTCCATCCATGGAGAAGTCGATCGAACAATGGCAGAAGGAAGGGTGAAGGAAAATGGAGGAGGGAAGAAGAGCGTGCGACAACAGTTCCAAATCGAGAGGGAAAGGTGAAGAGTCGGTGGACGGTTGCCAGTTTGCCACGGTACACGAAGAGGCGCCCCGGCCTACACATCCATTCGGAAATTGTACAAAAGGACTCGCTGTTGTCTCACTGCCATGTTTGAACGGGACCACATGCCAACGAAACATGGTGTGTAATTTCTCGTGCAAAATGCGATCTGGCCGCGTTGGCCCGAGGTGCCGCATTAGTTATCGACCTTTATTTTTTTAACATACAATCTGAGTGGATAGCTCCTGTGGTCATCACACGTGAGCAGATATATAGGTGGGCTAGGTGGGCAGGCGGCAACAATCTAAGTGCTAAAAGAGTTGATCCAATGCTTGGTTTTGTTTGGATTTTCCAACTATGACTATTGGATAGAGTGAATCAATGGCTTACGTTCAAAGTTATTCTCATACTATATAATGGTATAGGAACGTGGAGAGATTTGGTTGATTTTATATCGCTGAATAATATAAAATATTATGAGTGCAGACGCTCCACCGCGAGGTTTGTTGCTCCTTCTCGGTCGTTGGGAATCTATGTTCTTACACTCTTTCGTTTAAGACATGAGCTTTGTTCATCCTTTTGCCGACACGCGGGACATCTATATGCCTCCATTTTAAAAATCATACTATATGCCTCCATGACACGCGGGACATCTAGCATCAAGGTGGCGTGTCATGCAAGAAAATGGAGATATGCAGTGCGTAAGTGAGTCATGCACTTTGATGGCACCTAGTACTACGCAATATTTTTTCTCCTCGATGGCACGTGAATAGTGCACGTACTCAATGACAGAGCACGGCATGGTAGCCATGGACATGGTCAGCCCTTTTTGAAGAGAGTACTAATAAATACGTAACTTTGATGTGTCCCGTCAAGTCGCAGAACGACGAGAAGCTTGCTTACTACGCCTTCTCCCTCGCCAACGCGTGCGCGGTGGCTCGCAGCACGAGGAGAAACTTTTGCTTACAAGCGGTGGACGTGCAGCAGTTCATTTGGTGTCAGATTGCCAGAAGTACTACTGTAGTACCATCATTATTGTTCGACTTCCGGAAGAGGAGAAGAGCCAAGTGCAAGGTCACCTACTAACCTAGTACAGTACTAGTATAGCCAAAGTTGGTCCACCTTTTTAGAGCATGGTTAATTAATATAGGTGGCTCTTGCAGCGGCACATCATTTAGAGCAAGTACTCTCTTCGTAGGAACAAAGGAAGTGAAACAAAAGTTGGAGTGGATGCTAGATTGCCAATTAAAACATGATTACATAGGAAAAAATCCTATAGCATTCTATCCTATGAATCAAACGACCAATGTAGGAAAATTATGAGGGGGGTCTCTCCAACAGTGTTCCTCGGCTCGCACCTAGCATCACGGTGGTCGAACTTGGAGTCATTCATCTGGTACACGTGGCATCTCAGATCTGGACACAAGGTGACGCGACCTCTCACTTCGTCCGCCATTTGAAGCGGCGCGCCGGTGGAGGGCTAGCATACTCCAATATTAGGTTGGCTCTATGTGATGTGGCAACTTCATATACTAACCGGATGCTGGCTATACTACTACGGTACTCACACTCCAAGAAGTGACTCGAAAACCATTCATAAATTGAGTCTATGACATGCATTTGCAAATGTACCATTCATTACATACAACAAGTCATCAACACACAACGACAACGAGGATACATGTTGGATTATAGATTATTTCCAACAAAACATTCTAGTAAATACTGAAGTTTTCATCACACAACAAATAACAAGCAATGAAATGAACTTCAACTCAACCAATCCTCGGCGTTGGAAACGCTTGCTTTGAACCATAGGTGCTCTGGGAAGGGCCAGCTATTGTCAATATCGAGAGCAACGCAGGACTGATCATCCAGGCTGAAGCGGCATATATCAGGACCAGGGTAGGGAACCACCGCAATGTCCGAGGTATAGATACAGTTGCTTCTCATAAATGGTAGTAACGTTGTGTCAACAGCAGCTGGATCGCCTTTCACCATCATTGGATAGTTTGGTCCAAGGAAGAGCGAGTTTTCTCCAAGACTATCAATACTGAACCAGGGAGAAGGTGTTGGCGCTAGCACACTAGTATCCATCCCGAATACCCTGCAACGGGTGTTGGAATAGGTCCGGAGAGGGCGACCATGGGAGACAACACGTGCTCCCTCAGTAGTAACAATCTCAGTGCACTGTATACAGACAAGAAGAGGTGATCCATCGGAATTAGTTGCCAGGCGCCACTGAGTATATAAGTTCTGCTCGTCCTCATGCTCGTGATCATCACCATCGTCATCTCCCCCTTGGTTATAAAAATTTTCAAGTATAGGTGGTGGAATGTTCACAGGACCTTGGAAACACAAGAAGGTTAATTAGTAAAGGGAAACTTGCTAACCCGCATGCATGTGGATGAAACAATTATAATTACGGTGGAAGACAAACGTACCGAAACTACGAGGATCCCATGCAAAAACAGTGCCACGAGTGGTGGCAGCAAACACAAGATCCTCGTATTCAATTGCATCACAGTACTCATCCGTGTACAGAAACTGATTTTTGAGCAATATCCATGGACGAACTGTGGAATCAGTAACGACGGCAACAAGCTTGTCGAAGATAGCAACAACTTCATAGTTCTCGTAATTCCAAGAGCGGTTGGGAACTCGACAAATTGCTATCTTCCGTAGACGACAGCCACCATGATCGTATTTGAACGTACGTAGATCATCTATGTGCTCAACCTCAGGGCACTCTGAGATTTTTGGAAGTGGAATCCGCTGACGAGTGTACACATTCACAAGTTCCCACTTGCAATTGTACCCAATATAAACAACCCAATCTCCATTTGTGCCAGCCCAAGCCTTACCCTTAAGCGATGCCATCTTGACATCACACGTATCGTTATCAAGTGGCATCAACTTGCACAAGGCGAGGCCTCCGTCGTCCGCGCCCATGCGAACATTCTTATAGCGAAGAAGATAAGGGAGATCAAACCGCTCCTGGACCCTTGGGTTCCTTGTAATGATGTTATTAGTTGAGTCGAGAATGGTCTTGAACGAACCTGCCATGCTAGCCGAGGTAATGACGTCACACCGATCAATGAGTTCCTCCACCACGTCATCTTTCAGATCGGGGCAAGAATAACGGGGTCGTTTCTGGCTTGTTCCCTCCATGGAGAAGACGATCAAAAATGGCAGAAGGAAGGGTGAAGGCAAATGGAGGAGGGAGGAAGAGCATGCGATAGCAGTTCCAAATTGAGAGGGGAAGGTGAAGAGGCGGTGGATGGTTGCCACGGTACACGAAGAGGCGCCCCGGCCTACATAGACGTCCGTTCGGAAATTGTACAAAAGGACTCACCATCGTCTCACTGACATGTTGGAACGGGACCACATGTCAATGAAACATGGTATGTCATTTCTCGTGCAAAATGCGATCTGGCCGCGTTGGCCCGAAGTGCTGCATTATTTCTCGACTTTATTTTTTTAATGGCATGCCCTTCAGTTTTGAAGCACGACTAACTGGTACTGTATGCAGAGAAAATATAAACTACTCTACCACTACTCCACCTCTAGTACTAGTAGTATAAAAAAGATATATAGGCTGGAGCTTCAGCACTTTCTTGCTAAGGGCTGCCCACTTGCTTCTCACACTATCACCGTCTCCCAAGATATAAAAAAGACGGCCTCTCTCTCCCTCCTCACCGGTGGTCACAGATCCGCCGGGGAAGAAAAGGACGTGCAGTGTTGATGCACTCCTCGTCGGCGAGCGAGGTCACGCACTGACGACAAGGCCATCCTCTCAGACCTAGCGCCCGCGCGGGATGGCCTCCGTCCCCAAGCTCACTGCCGTAGTGTGTGTGGAGGACGACGATCACGAGCGAAGCCACTTCCCGCCGACCCTCAGGTATGCTACCTCTTTTCGAACCATACCCTTGTTCTATTGCCCCATCCGCCACGTCGCTGCATGTGGATCTTTTTCCACTCCACCATCTTCCCAATTTGCTATCCTCTGCTCTGCTGGTCACGCAGATGAAAACCATAATTTGCACTGTTAAAGGAAACCCTACTTCATGCAGACTAATCCATGTCTGGGTTGAATAAGGAAAGGAAGGGAGATTATACTGTCCAAGAGAGTAGGCATCGAACCCGCATCTAGGTTGAAAAGGGGAAAATCAATAGCTAAGGAACGAGTCTCGTGTCTCTTGGTTGAAAAAGGGTAGAACGCAATACAGAATGACCATGTCGATCGGTTTGTTGTTCTCACATAGGAAAAAGGTGGCTAAAGAGAACAAAATGGGACGTAATCCACATATGTTGCCTCGATATTTGTTGCTCTGGGCAACCATACCTCCCTCACCACTCTATGCGTCCGTGGAGGTACATCGTACTGGTGCGCCCACTGTCTGTATGGGCCTCCCATGCGCTTATTGCCACTTTTTTGCTGTTAGTATAACGCCAGCAGTCAAGTCAAGCAATGCTACTGCTAAAGTGATGCCACATTTAACTAATGCCGCACTCAGTCTAATGCCACCGATAAATTTAAGCAATGCCATTTAATGTCACTGGATTATTTCAGGGTTAGCTGTTGATTGCGGATGTATTAAAGATTTTTCAGCTAAGGCATTCTAATGTTGTTGCACAGCCAGTATACCAACGATGAATCTTGTTACTACCTTCAGATTTTTGCACTGTTAATGCTTATAGATTACATACCTCACTTTCATGAGATAAGTCAATTTTTTTGTACAGTGTCAAGAGGAAAGGTCAAGAGTGGGCACCTCCTCCTCCGGCTGTTCTCTTGATTCGTTCGATCAAGTTTTTATGTTTGACCGATTATCAAGATTGGGATAGCAATTTTTAGGTAGTTCGAAATGATATTTACCTTGAAGGTACATGGTTTGCAATTTTTTATACTGTCATTAGTTAATAATGCTAGTTACCTTCAGACTTTTGTATTTGGTTTAATGCTCATGCACAGCTAGTATGCCAATGCTGAAACTTGTTACCTTTACATTTTGTATTGTTAATTCTTATAGAAATCTTCCAGTGCTAGAGTTTATTGAAATCTGTTCAGTGAAACCATTGTACTGTACCTGTAATAAAATAACTACTCTACTGTTGCACTAGCCACTAGATTAGTGTATATTTTTACTATTCGAATGGTGTTGCATTAGCGTATGGACATAAATAAAGTGTGGCAAGCTTTCCCAGATATGTGCTCAAGAAAACTACTACCTGTTTTTCTAAATACTAGATGTTGGATACTTTAAATTGAACCGCGAAAACGTCTTATATTAAGGAACAGAGGATGTAGAGTTCACTCAAATTATCCCGATAAAGCTAGTCACACATTTGTTAAAATTAATGTTCATTATGTTATCGGAGGAGGTCTGTATGTTTGTCTCTAATGCCTGTCGACTACATACCTGACATCATGATGTAATGTTAAGTCATTTCCTTTTGTACAGTGTCACTGAATTGTCAAGGCGGTGATGGCATTTTAGTTTAGTTGAACTGCACAAAATATGCTTAAAAGAAGAGGAAAGGTCAGGAATCGATCATTCTTTCAGAAAAGAACAATATATGCCTTCCTGACATCAGCCGTTGTTGCCTTATTTATTCCTTCAAACAGGTGGTTAGAAACAGTCTTGCTACCTTTTCCCATTTAGAAATTGGAATGCTTATATTTGTGAGTCTATGCTTCAACTAGTGCCACTTTTATAGTAATCACACTTTCAATATCTATGCAAACAGGGATGCTCGATTTTAGTGGAACTGCACAAAAAGTCCAAATGGTTCAACATTAGGAGCATGTTTTCTTCCAAACCTTTATATCCAATTAGTGGCACTATGAGCTGTTCATTACGAAGGTACATGGTTTGCTACTATCTTGCTACTCTTTTTGTACTGTCATTAGATAGTAATACTAGTGGTTTGCATGTGAATTTATTGGCAGGGTGGAACTACATTGGAGGTGCAGGACAGGATTCAATGATTGGATGCTCAATTTCGGTGATTTCACCTCTTCCATCACTGCGAACATGGATATCCTTGGTCTGATGAAGAATAGGTGCTATATTTCTGCTCTGAACCAGCAAATCAATTCAGTATGAAATTGTCCAGGGAAAAACATGTCTGTATCAAATTGTCCAGTGCAAAACATGACAGATGCTAAGCGGAAGAGATGTGTTTAAACCGAAAATACAATGTGGGGTATATGTTTACTAGCTGCTTGATATTTGTGCAGACAGAGATGTCTGCCCATTGCTATTTGGCAAACAAACAAAGTGACCGCAATTTTGGTTGAACTGCACAAGACAATAGTATAGTCACTGCATGCAGTGCCATTTGAAAATAGACACAGAAAGATTGGATAATCACTTCATGGACTGCAGAAAAGTAGTACTATACTATTTATTGGCCAACACTAGGTGCTTCATTGCTTTGGTCTGATTATACAATGGGCATCATTTTGCCAAAGTTGAAGTTTGTATTCCGAAAATAGTCTTGACGTGTGATCAGGAGAAGACCAAATCATATTGCAGTGGATGTTCCTCCATCACGTGTGGTTCATTCTCATGGTTCCAGCTATTGGTGAAACCACTTACATTTGCAAGAGGAATTGTAGACTTCACAAACAAATTTGTCTTTCAGTATGTACTGAATGTTGGCCAAGACACTACAGGAATCAGCTACTTTGCCGTCTGCCACGGCAGATGGCAAAGGCAAGGATGGCGGATGGCAAAGGCCTTTGCCGTCTGCCGCGGACGGCAAAAGGCTCCGGCAAAGTAGGCTACGGTAAAGAGCTTCTTTGTCGTCTGCTTTCTGAAGCGGACGGCAAAGGGGCCTTTGCCATCAGCGGCGGACAACAAAGAAAGCCGACGGCAATAAATGTGCTGTTAGTCCGTTAGGCGGCTAACGGCAGCCTTTGCCGTCCGCCGCTGACGGAGAGCATCCGGCCTTTGCCGTCCGCCGAATGACGTCAGCTGGACGTCACTGCGGGACAAGTCTTTGCCGTCTGCCACTGTAGGCAAACTGACCAAATGGGTCAGCTCCCAGGGAGCACAGGTGGCCGCCGTGTGGCTTCTTTGCCGTCCGCGGCGGACGGCCAAGGCGCCTTTGCCATCAGCAGCTGACGGCAAAGGTGCCTCTTTTTTTCTGTTTTTTTTAATCCAGCAATTTTCACAGCAAATATATGACATATATATATATATTTCACAGCGCTATTTAACAGCAAACATATGACATATCCAGCAACTAAGTTTCATCGTGCATGCATATATAGTTCCATCCATTCATGCATAGCAAGTTGCACATACACATTGTTCGATCCATACATATTACAATGCAAAGTTTTATCAAGATAGCAAGTTCCAACATAGCAAGCTAGAAGAATACTAGAGGAGAATGAAAGAAAAAACAAGCACTCCATCATAGCAAGCTAGCTTCCGTGAAGTGAATGAAATCTGCAAAAAGGCAAATAAGAAAGTTAGAAAAGGGTGACTAGAAGAAGAAGTATATGCCATTTATGAGCTAACTTAGGTGAAATGGATCATTTATGAGCAACTTAGTCAAAATGGATCGTTTATGAGCTAACCTAGGTGAAATAGATCGTTTATGAGCTAACTTAGGTATAATGCATCATTTTAGAGCTAACCTAGGTAAGATGGGTCATTTTGGAGCTAACCTAGATGAAATGGATCATTTTTGAGCTAAGTTAGGTGAAATGGATCGTTTATGAGCTAACCTAGGTGAAATAGATCGTTTATGAGCTAACTTTGGTAAAATGCATCATTTTAGAGCTAACCTAGGTGTGATGGGTCATTTTGGAGCTAAACTTGGTAAAATGGATCGTTTGTGAGCTAACCTAGGTGAAATGGATCGTTTATGAGCTAATCTAGGTAAAATGGGTCATTTTAGAGCTAACTTGGGTAAAATGCATCATTTTGGAGCTAACCTAGGTAAGATGGGTCATTTTGGAGCTAACCTAGGTAAAATGGGTCATTTTAGAGCTAACATAGGTAAAATGGATCATTTTGGAGTTAGTCTAGGTAAAATGGGTCATTTTAGAGCTAACTTGGGTAAAATGGATCATTTATGAGCAAACTAAGGTATAATGGGTCATTTTAGAGCTAACTTAGGTAAAATGGATTGTTTATGAGCTAACTAAGCTAATTATGCCATTTTTGACATAAGTAAGCTAAGTACATGTCATTATTGAGCAAACCTAGTTAACTAAGCATACTAGAGCTAACTTAGGTCATTTTGGAGGAAACAAAGCTAAGTATAGATCGTTTTAGAGCTAACTTAGGTAAAATGGATGGTTTTGGAGGTCAGTAAGCTTATTAAGTCATTTTGGAGGAAAAGAAGCTAACTCTAGGTCATTGTGGTAAGCATATTGGAGGAAATAAGGCTAACTCTAGGTCTTTATGCATTTGTTAAGCAAAACACTAGAAGAAACTTACCAGCGCCCACCATCTTTCAACACCTGCCATGACAAAGAGTAAACGAAATTAGTACAACATAAAAAAATACCGACATGAATAATAATATGTATATCACTTAAGTGTATCATCATCAAGTACAACATAAAAAATTATATACCTCACACTACTAATAATCTCGATCACTATCATCAATAAATGCATAATCATCATCATCACTATAATCAATGACGGGCTCATAGGGTTCAGTGGCATCAACATGTGGAAGGCCACCTTTGTAACGCCCATGATGCGGCTATATCTCCCACTTGTCGAGGCATGACTTAGAGGCATAACCGCATTGTGGTATTGTCGCAAGAAGGGTTATCCTCACACAATCCCACGTAATGAACAAGAATGGGATAACGAGAGTTGACTTACAATCGCCACTTCACACATTACATAAATTAAATCATACATCATCCAAAATCCACACATAGACCGACTACGATCAAAACCAAATGAAAATAAGATAACCCCAAATGCTAAATCCCTGATCGTCCCAACTGGGCTCCACTACTGATCATCAGGAAAAAAACATAGTAACGACCACGTTCCTCGTCGAACTCCCACTTGAGCTCGGTTGCGTCATCTGCACTGGTATCGTCGGCACCTGCAACTGTTTTGGTAGAATCTGTGAGTCACGGGGACTCAGCAATCTCACACCCGCGAGATCAAGACTATTTAAGCTTATAGGAAAGGACGGTGTAATGAGGTGGAGGTGCAGCAGGCACTAAGCATATATGGTGGCTACGATACGCAAATGAGAGCGAGAAGAGAAGCAACGCAACGGTCGCGAAGCTAGAAATGATCAAGAAGTGATCCTGAAACTACTTACGTTCATGCATAACTCAAACCGTGTTCACTTCCCGGACTCCGCCGAAAAGAGACCATCATGGCTACACACACGGTTGATGTATTTTAAATACGTCAAGTGTCAAGTTCTCTACAACCGGACATTAACAAATTCCCATCTGCCTCATAACCGCGGGCACGGCTTTCGAAAGATAATACCCTACAGGGGTGTCCCAACTTAGCCCATTATAAGCTCTCACGGTCAACGAAGGATAAACCTTCTCCCAGGAAGACCCGATCAGTCTCGGAATCCCGGTTTACAAGACATTTCGACAATGGTAAAACAAGACCAGCAAAGCCCCCCGGATGTGCCGACAAATCCCGATAGGAGCTGCACATATCTCGTTCTTAGGGCACACCGGATGAGCCAGACGTCGGGTTGGCATAGACCCTGGTTGCCCAGGGGGCGCAGGACATCGCTCAGTTTGGGCCAGCACTCGAAGGAGCACTGGTCCGGGGGTTAAAATAAAGATGACCCTCGGGCTCGCGAAAACCCAAGGGAAAAAGGCTTAGGTGGCAAATGGTAAAACCAAGGTTGGGCCTTGCTGTAGGAGTTTTATTCAAGGCGAACTGTCAAGGGGGTCCCATAAATCACCCAACCGCGTAAGGAACGCAAATTCAAGGAACATAATACCGGTATGACGGAAACTAGGGCGGCAAGAGTGGAACAAAACACCAGGCATAAGGTCAAGCCTTCCACCCTTTACCAAATATATAGATGCATTAATTAAATAAGAGATGTTGTGATATTCCAAAATATCCATGTTCCAACATGGAACCAACTTCAACTTCACCTGCAACTAGCAACGCTATAAGAAGGGCTGAGCAAAAGCGGTAACTTAGCCAAACAACGGTTTGCTAGGAAAGGATGGTTAGAGGATTGACATGGCAATATGGGAGGCATGATATAGCAGATGGTAGTTAGCGCAACATAGCAATAGAACGAACAACTAGCAAAGCAAAGATAGAAGTGATTTCGAGGGTATGGTCATCTTGCCTGCAAGGTTCTCAGAGTTGTCGAAAGCTTGATCCTCGTAAGCGTTCTCAACAGGTTCCTCGTTCACAAACTCATCTCCCGGCTCTACCCACAGCAAGAACACAAGCAATGGAACCACAATCAATCACGGTAAATGCACAAGCAACATGATGCAAAACATGCATGAAATGCGAGATGTGATATGCGATGCATATGCGTGCTCCGGAAGAAAAAGGATGAACAAGGCAGTAACTTGGCAAACCAAGTATGCCACTGGAAAGATGAGATGATTTCGGTCGAAATCGATATAAAGATCACTGGAAACGGATGCACGGTTTGCAAATGGCGAGCAAAATAAGAATGACACGAATCTGCGATTAACAGCATGATAGCACTTAGAATACATCAAGTAACTATGCTACAGCACCCCAACATAGCAAAAAAGCATATGACAGTAATCTACAGGAGATGCTTGACAAAAGATGAACAATGAGCTACAGCTAGATCACACAAGAGCAGGCTCAAACAAGCATGGCAAAAATGCAAAAGATATGAGCTTCAAAGACTTGGTGAAAATACTGAACTTGGCTGAAACAGCTTCAGGTAGCAATGTTCAGAGCAAGCAAAACACATGCTACAGGAACTTAACATAGCAAAACAAGGCATGGCATGAATCTAATAAATGCATAGAACAAAAGTCCCTTACTGACCATGAGCCAAAAAGGACCAGACGATATAGTGGCACCCATGTAAACATAGCAAGTTTCGTCAACAGGTTTCGGACTTAGCAGAAAACAGAACATGGCATTCACAACATTATGAAGGCATCTTGGTGAGCTTGATTCACTCATCACAAAGCAATGCATGACAAAAAAATCATACCTACAGCAAGATGGCATGTTCATGAAGCTATCCATGGCAACATAAAGTTCATAGCATGTATGAAACAACTAAACAGCCTTGGCAAAATTGAATATCATGTTAACATTCTTCCAGAAATATTTTATAGCAAAAGTAGAGCAAGATTAAGACATGCTAGGGCACTCCATAATTTCAAACAAGGGCATGGATGGATAGAGCACAACCATGTCTACAAAACATCCTTACTGAACATACTCAAAAGAAGCACGGATATCACTGTAGACACATGGATACATGGCAACAAAATAACAGCAGGTAACAGACAGCAAAATCCTAAGTCCCTGGAAACAGAAACATCACGAAGCCTAATTTGCATGCTTGTGCTAGTCACCTCATAGATCACAAAAATATATGGCATACACCTATGTAAAGATGGCATGTCATAGATCAAAACACCTGTAGAGCTCATGCTCATAAGATGCACACATCAAATGTAGCAAAAATAACAAAACACCAAGTTCTGATAAGTAACAGCAGAAAACATCATATAGCATTCTTGCACCAGAGATTTGGGCATCAAGATAGACTCAAACGAGCATGGCACAATGGAACAAAATGAAGAGCATCTCGACACGAACATTTAGATATATTACAGGCACGAAACAGAGTAGTATGCAAAGAGTTATGATGCAATGAACATGGCAACAGAATGTTGGAACTTCGGGACTTGGAGAAAAATTAGAGAGGGGGAAAAGTCAACCTTCGGTCCAGATCTCGTCGGCACGCGAACCGTGGCGGGCGGGGTGCCACGTGGCGGACTCCGATTGGATCAGGCGCGGCGGCGGTTTCATCCGGCTCGGGCCGGGCGTGTCCGACGGCGGAGAGGGAGCAGGGCTAGGGTTTGATCTGCGCGAGAATTCCGGGGGAGACACATATTTATAGGTAGAGGGAGCTAGGAGAGTCCAAATGAGGCACGGTTTTCTCCCACACGATCATGATCGAACGACCGAGAGCATGGAGGGGACTTAGATGGGTTATTGGGCTGTTTGGAGGGGGGTTTTGCTGCAACACACAAAAGGACTTTGCTGTTACCCGGTTAACCGTTGGAGCACCAAACGACCTCCAAATGGAACGAAACTTGACAGGTGGTCTACCGGTGGTATACCAAGGCCACTTGGCAAGCCTTGGTCCATTCCGAGAATGTTTAACACCCGCTCACGAAAAGAGACAAGAGGGGTGCGCCGGTGCATGTGGGAGTGTCGGATTGCAAAACGGACAACGGGGAAAATGCTCGGACACATGAGACGAACACGTATGCAAATGAGATGCACATGACGACATGATATGAGATGCATGACATGAACAAAATGCAAAACGAAAGACAAAACCTGACCACGAAGGGAATATCATAACGCATAGCCGAAAATGGCAAGAGTTGGAGTTACAAATATGGAAAGTTACATCCGGGGTGTTACAACCTTGACGTAATCGGTCAAGCATTGGTAGGTCATCCGCAGCAGTAACCTCTTCTTGTTCCGGCTCTTCTTGTTCCTCCTCTGGGTTGATGTCGGATTCACTGTTGCTGTCTACTTCAATATTTTGGGGTGAAGTATAGCGATTCTTGAAACGCTTTTTGGAAAGACGTGTCTCTTGGAAGAATTCTCCTTCATATGTGTCTAGGTTAATGTGAGGTTCATAATCCTCTTCCTTTGGGGGAGATAGTCTAGCACGTGGCGGCACTTCATAAACGACATCCCAACCTTTCAGATTTGGATTAGTTTGGCAGGCCCACGGTAGATAGAATACTTGGGTCACCTGTTGAGCCGTAATATAGACATCAGGAACATCTAAATGGGTGCTTTGTTTGATTTAAACTAGCCCTATATGTTCGTGAGTCCTTCTAGTCTCCTTCGGCTGAAACCAATAACATTTGAAGAGTACGACATTCGGTGGGTTGTCACCATAGAATATAAGTTCATAAAGTGCTTCAACTCTCCCATAATACTCGGTACCTCCTTCGCCGATAGCAGATACACAACAATTTGTAGACTTTCGGCCGGCCATAGATAGCTCTTTGCCATAGGTACGAAAGCGATACCCGTTGATGTCGTATTTGTCAAATGAACGGACCTTATAGTCAAAACCATTAGCAACTTGTCTCAATTCGGCGTCCATAGACTCTGAATTAGCCTACAAGTTTAATACGAAAGGATTTTTGCATTAGGCAGAAATTAGCGAATGTAATGAAATGGTCTAATAGAAATTACTGTTTGTTTGAACCAAGAGATGAAACCGGGATAGCCGCCTCCTTGCTTTGCGAGAAGCTCATACTCTTCGATGGAATCCTTTTGGATTACCGCTCCATACGAGAATATGGCAACGTATCGACTGTATGAAATATCCAGGAATAAGAGCAGTTCAAAGGAAATAGAAGTTGCGAAACAATGTACCGAGAACTTACTCGATGTACGGCCGCACTTCTGTCAGGTTGTTGAAGATATACAATGTAATGGTCCGCCATTCTTCGTTATCCAAAGATACTGGTTTCGAACCACTGGCTGGTGCGAGATTCCCTTTGAGTAGGCTGAGGTTGGATCCACCCTTTTGAGGTTCGTCAGCATTGTACCGAGGCTTCGGATTATGCAAATGATGATTTTTGGCTTCGTAGTGTGCTGTCACGAAGTTTGCCGCCTCCTCAGTGATGAATGCCTCAGCCATCGATGCTTCAATTCTACGTTTATTTTTACATTTTTGTCGAAGCGTCTTCTGCATCCTCTCAGTTGGGTAGCACCAACGATTTTGCACAGGCCCCCCCAATCTTGCCTTGGTCGGGAGATGCAAAATCAAATGCTGCATTGGATTAAAGAAGCCCGGTGGAAAGATCTTCTCTAACTTGCAGATCAACTCCGGCGCCAACTCTTCCATTTCTTCTAGCACGTCAGGCGATAGTTCTTTCGCACAAAGAACACAAAAGGAATAGCTGAGTTCAGCCAGTACTAGCCATTCATCCTCAGGGATGAAGCCACGCAACATCACCGGCATTACTCGCTCAATCCATATGTGCCAATCATGACTCTTGAGACCAAATATTTTCAATTTATCAAGACTCGCTCCCCTCTTTAGATTCGCTGCATACCCATCGGGGAACATCAACTGCATTTTCACCCACAAGATAATTCCCCTCATAGCTGGCCTTCCAAGATTGAACCATGCCTTTGGCTTCGTCCAGTTCTGCTTTCCTTTCGGTTCTTTCATGTTTTGTAACGGCCTATCACATAGCGCCTCTAGATCGACTCTAGCCTTAGTATTATCCTTTGACTTCCCATCTATGCCGAACAATGTACCAAAAAGTGCCTCGGCGATATTCTTCTCAGTGTGCATCACGTCGATGTTGTGTGGGCAAATGAGGTCTTTGAAGTAAGGCAGATCCCATAAGCATGTCTTGTGAGTCCAGGCGTGCTTAGAATTATACCCCTTGAAGTACCCTGGATGCTCTAGATCTGACTCGAGAGCGTTTAACTGATCCAGGGTCTGTTGGCCTATCAACGCAGGTGGTGCAGAGTTTCTGACAACTCTACCTCCGATGAAGTTCTTCTTGTCTTTCCTAAACTTATGGCGAGGATCTAGGAACTGTCTATGCATGTCGAAGCAAGAAAACTTGCGACCGGCCTGAAGCCAACGAAACTCAAGAGCTCCCTTGCATGTGGGGCACGGGAACCTTCCATGCACACACCAGCCAACGCATAGCGCATACGCCGGCAAGTCATGCGTCGAGTACATGTACCAGACACGCATTATGAAGTTTCGTTTCCTATAGGCGTTGTATGTCTTGAACCCATTATCCCAGGCTTCTTGCAATTCGTCCTTAAGCGGCTGCATGTACACATTCATATTTTTCCCCGGATAGTTGGGCCCTGGAATTATCAACGTCAGGAAAATGTTCTTTCTTTGCATAATCTGTCCGGGGGGAGATTGAGTGGAAAGACAAATACGGGCCAACAACTGTATTGGGTTGCCGTCATACCAAACACACTGAACCCATCCGTGCTGATGCCGACTCGAGGATGCCTCGGATCTGCCGCTTTGTCAGCATGTAATTCATCAAACTTTTTCCACGCAACACCATCCGATGTGTGTACCATCATCAGATTCCCATCTGCATCTAGTTCGGTTCTTTTGCCTGTTTTGTGCCATGTCATCTGTCTGGCCGTCTCTTCGACCATGAAAAGACGTTGAAGTCTTGGTACGATTGGCATATACCGAAGAACACTAACGGGGATTTTGGTCTGTGTCTTCTCACCCATACCATTGTCTACCACAACATACATGGAAGACATGCAAATGCGACAATAGTTCAAGTCCGCATAGTCAAGCCTAAATAAGGCACATCCTTTCTCACAGGCATGTATCTTCTCATAGGGCATCTTCAGTGCACAGAGGATTTTGTCCGACTGGTACAGGTTTGCAGGCATTACATGGCCTTTGGGTAGAAAGCGTCCAAATACTGTCATTATTGCGTCGTAGCATTCTCTGCCGAAGTTGAACTGAGCCTTCAGAGCCATTACTTGTGAGATGGCATCCAACTGACAAAGCTTAGTGTGCTCGTGGAGCGGACGTTTTGAAGACTCCAACATTTCATTGAAGGCCTTTGCAGATTCCTCCATCTCCTCGTCCGAATCCCGAGCATCATCATAGTCTTGCACCATGTTTTCCATCCCGGTACCATGCTCGTCGGTGCGACGACGATCCACCTCAGCTCTGTCACGTTGGGCAGACTCACCATGATATGTCCACACTGTATAATCGGGCGTAAAACCACTCTTCTGCAGGTGTTTGCCCATTTCATCCTCTGTCCTCTTTTCCCAATTGCCGCACCGGAAACAGGGGCACCAGGTTTTCCTCTGGCCATTTGCAAATGCGGCTTGCACAAACCCCTTGGTTTTTGTGAACCATTCAGCGCTCCATTTGTTCTGACCAGTGTGACCGGTATACATCCATGCAGGATCACTCATCTTGACTTTCAGAGCTTCTGGACACACAACGAATATATATATATATAATTCACCATGTATATATTCATCAGTTGATCTACTTTGTCAATTTTATTATGTCCATGCAACCTACACTCTAATAGGTAATGATAGGTCCTAATCCCACCCGAGTATGTGTAGATTGGGTTCATTTCCCACGCTATGCTCCGGATCCAATGCAAAATTTCGGCAGCACCTCCCCGCTGTTCTCCTGATACACATCTCTGCAATAAACAGAGAGGATGTGTACCTGGAGAACAACAGGGGAGGCACTGACGAAATTTATGTGTCGGATCCGGAGCAAAGCATATGGGAAAACGAACCCAATCTACACATACTCGGGTTGTCCATGGATAGCGTTGGACAATTCGAAAGAATCAAGGTTATAAATATGCAAATGCATGCATATTTATAACTATAACGCTTTCGAACGGGAGACACATATTGGTTACGCATACTGATGATTCAAGACACATATATAGCTAGCTATCAAGTTTCATCGGCACGAACACCGGAACAGAGCAAATAATTAATGGGGGAGGAGGACATGTCATTTGTGCTCACCCACGAATGAAGGGGCAGAGCTCGTCAAACGCACGGCGAGGTCGTCGAACACCAAACCTCGCAGCGATGAAACAACTGCACATTTAAATCTACCCGATCAACACAATTATATATGATGTTTTTCATAACAAAATCGAAAAATATACGACCTAACTCATAATTCACAAATATATGACCCCGTCGGCCTCTGGACGGCCAAAGAGCACCTTTTCGGGAGGTGTCGGGGGTCGGGGTGTCGTGTCGGTGTCGGGGTGCCGTGTCGGGGTTGGGGTGCTGTTTCGGGGACGGGGTGCCGTGTCGGGATCGGGGTGTCGGGGTCTGGTGTGGGGTCAGGGTGTCGGCGTCAGGGGGTCCGGGGGTCGGGGTGTGGTGTCGGTGTCGGGGTGTCGGGGTCAGGGGGCCGGGGTGTCGGGGTGTCGTGTCGGGGTCGGGGTGTCGGGGTGTGGTGTCGGGGTCGGGGTGTCAGGGTTAGGGGGTCGGGGGGTCGGGGTGTCGGGGTCGGGTGTCGGGGTCGGGGTGTCGGGGTCGGGGTGTCGGGGTCAGGGGGGTCAGGGGGTCGGGGTGTCGGGGTCAGGGGGTCGGGGTGTTTCCTTCTATCCTTCTTCTTCTTTCTTTCTTTCTCTTCTTCTTCTTCTTCTTTCCTTTCTTCTTCTTCTTCTTTCATCTTTTTTCTACTTCTTTTCGTTTCTTCTTTTCTTCTTCTTCTACTTCTTCTACTTCTTCTACTTCTTTTCTTCTTCTTCTTTTTCATCTTTTTTCTACTTCTTTTCTTTTCTTCCTTTCTTCTTCTTCTACTTCTTTTCTTCTTCTTCTTTTTTCATCTTTTTTCTACTTCTTTTCTTTTCTTCTTTTCTTTTCTTCTTTTCTTCTTCTTCTACTTCTTCTACTTCTTTTCTTCTTCTTCTTCTTTTCTTCTACATATTCTTTTTTCTTCTACTTCTTTTCTTCTTTTCTTCTAATACTAACACTATATAACACATATCTAGCACTAAATCTATCACTAACAATTAAACAACAAAAAAATGAAAAAACCGAAAAAAGGAAAATTAACTCACCGGAGCAATGGGACGGTCGGGGCAGTGGGGCGGGTGGGCCGGCGACGTGGTGGCGCGCCGGGGCAATGGGACATTCGGGGCAGTGGGGCGGGTGGGCCGGCGACGTGGTGGCGCGCCGGGGCAATGGGACAGTCGGGGCAGTGGGGGGCGGGGTGGCGGCCGGGCGACGTGGTGGCGCGCCGGGGCACCGGGATGGTGGAGCGACGGGGCGTCGGCGGGTGGGATGGGGGCGGCGGGGTGGTGGGGCGACAGGGCTTCGGCGGGTGGGGTGGGGACGGCGGGGTGGTGGGGCGACGGGGCAAGCGGGGGCGGTGGCGGGGGCGGTGGCGGGGGCGGCACCGGGCAACGGGGGCGGCGGTGGGTGGATCTGGTGGTGTGCCGTCGGGGAGGAGAGAGGGAGAGAAACAGAGAGGAGTAACGGGCGGGGGGGCTCGATCGGCCGTTAGTTAGGTTAGGTTAGTTAGCCTTTGCCGTCCGCTTTTTTATCTTTGTCGTCTGCTAGCAGACGGCAAAGAGGGGGGCCGTTAAGTTTTTTCTAATCGGCTCGTTAGTGGGGGGCACCTCTCTCTTTGTCGTCGGCCAGCTGACGGCAAAGATTCTTTGCCGTGAGCCAGCAAATGGCAAAGAAGTGACAGATGGCAAAGACCTTCTTTGTCGTCTGCCAGTTGTTTGCCGTCTGCATTTTGGTAGCTGATGGCAAAGACCTTCTTTGCCGTCTGCTAGCGGACAGCAAAGAACTGGCAGACGGCAAAATCCCTGATTCCAGTAGTGAGAGAAGCATCCATGTTAGTAAGAAGAACAGATGTTTTTTCTAGATCTTTGCTTTTAAAGCTACATATTTGTATATGATCTGCGAATCATTGAGATGCATTAACATGTTGATCTTATGTATGGGAATCGTACTAATTGGTTTTGAATTTGGGCTACTAATGTGAACATATTACAATGCCAGGCCTGTGAGTCTCGTGTGAACATTTCAAACGGATCGGCTCTTACTGCTGTGCACAGCATGATCCTTATTTCTTTGTTCTCAGTGTTTACAAGTTACTAACAGTTCCTTATTTCTGTTCGCTCAGTGTTTACAAGTTACTAACAGTTCCTTATTTCTGTTCGCTCAGTGTTTACAAGTTACTGATCGATCACTAGCTAGCCTACTAATGCGCTCCTGGCAGTTTTAGTTGCGACGCAAGATCCGAAGTGGCAGTTTTTTGAATAAAAATGCCTACCTCTGAAGAAACTGACAAGCTTCTCTAAAGAAAATGCCATGCGAATCTGAAGAAACTGCCAGCAAAAACGTTCACAAATGCCCTATCTCCCAGCTAACGTTCATCAGCTAATGCGATCGTACACGTACACCATCCGACCTACTCGATCCTACACGTACACTATCCGACCTACTCAATCCTACATAGATAAATAGCAGATCACGCACGTACTACCTCCTTTCCGGTTTGCAGGGCTCAATTCAAGAAACGACCTACTCGATCCTACACGAATAAATAGCAGATCATGCACGTACTAGTACCTCCTTTTCGGTTTGCATGGCTTAATTCAAAAATCTCACCAACCAAGGTACTCCCTCCATCCAGGTTTATTAGTCACGTGAGCCAAAGCAGCAAGACCAAGGCATGGCAATAATTAACTGCATGCAGAAGTTTAAGCCTAATTAATTCCAGCGATTTAAGTGGCTGCATGCGTGCCCTCGGCTGCGACTCGTTGCATGCTGCTCCGCGTACTGGCTACGAGCGATTTTGAGTGGCTGCATGTAGCCGGCCGTAATTAAGGCAGCTAACTGATGCGAAAAAGGTGCACTTTAATTGTTGCGGGCCTTTTAAATCCGTGGAATCATTTTTGACAAGGAGGGAGTACCTCATCTGGATGATCCGAGTGCACTCGTTTGACCGTCATGCCGGCGTGCGACCCAGCACGGATGGGACGCACCATTGACGGGACGGGACGGCATAGTCATAATTTTAGTTTTTCTAGTTTTCCACGGCAAGCTGGCATGCTAAGCCATGCCTGCTTATGAATTGAATTCCGATGACCGCGATGACCGTCGCGTTTCCCGCGACACGCTAGTTTGCCTACCTTCCACCTATAATTACTGTTTCCCGGGCTTCTCCGGTGGCACCATCACCCAACTCGCCCTATCCTCATAAGACCCCACCGGCCCGACGTCGCTCGCCACTTATCCTCGCTCTCGCCACGTCTGCCATGCCCCCGCCCGTCCGCGATAGGCGACGCCGGAGGCGGTCACCGTCGGAACTAGTGTTCGGTTTTTCACCGGAAGGCAGACAGAGGGAGGAGGCATTCTATCGGTCTTTAGATGGCAATGCGGAGTATGAGGAGTTGTTGGAGCGCGACCGGCTGGCGGAGGAGCAGCGTATTGCCGATTTGCGCCGCCAGCGGGACATGGAGCAACAGCGCACCGACGCTCTGAGTCGCGAGCAGAGCGCCCGCAACTGGGCCGACTACGTGGAGGCCGGCGCCCGGCAAATAGCCCTGGAGGCTGTCAGGCACGCACGCATTCGCGACGCCTAATTTTACTACAAGCTCGACAAGTGGGTTTCCCGCTTAGAAGTCGAAGATTCGGTGGACCATGCCGGCATGGAAAGGGCCAACGCGCGCGAGCAACGCGCCCTATCGCACCTCTGACAAGTTCGAGGCGAGGAGAAGGACGCCGATGCTGGCGTTTAGCGTGTACCACAGATGGCGGCCGGCATCGTCTAGTTAGCTAAGAGTAAGTTAGTACTTGTATACTACTAGAGTATTAGTGGGAGTAGAGAGTTAACTTGGCTATGATGGTTGTCAATGTGGAAGTTCAGTACTCTATATCTGGATCAGACCTGTTACTTTGCTCTGAATGTTGAACTTTCCGTTTGAACGTATGGAATGGGTTGTTATTTTTTTAAATGGGTTGTATTTGTCCGCCACGGGTTTAGAGGCTGACTTGTGGGCCTACCAGGTTGACACGTACACAATCAGGATATGATTGTACGTGGAGAGGATGACAGTGGGGACCCACCAAGGTCATGGCAGTACGCAAGCAAGTGCCTCCTTATTTCAAGCCAATAAAAAAATGGCTCCTCCTAATGGATTTCTGACATCTGGGTCCCATGCCATTGTCAACGTAGTCAATAAACGAGAGAATTGCACAACGAGCGGCTGACACCAGGGACCCAGCAGCTCGCCTAGTTATTTTTGTTTTGGGTTAATTTGATAAATGCCACTCCAAATCTGGTGATTCCGAGAAATGCCACTGCAATTTCCAAACTTTGAAAAATGCCATTTCATGCCATCTCCAGTGGCATTTTTCAAAGTCTTGAGTGGCGTTTTTCAAAGTTTGCAAATTGAAGTGGCGTTTTTCAAAGTTTGCAAAAATTGCAGTGGCATTTTTCAAAGTTTGAAAATTGCAGTGGCATTTTTATGAATCGCCATAATTGGAGTGGCATTTATCTATTTTATTTTTTAGATGGAAGCAGGGTGTCAACTGGTCTGTGTGGGGCACTCGGGCCTGTCTAGACAGCCTTTTCTTTTATGTTTACCACAGATCAGCCCAGTAGTTTTTTGTTCTTTCTGAAAATGGCTAGCCTAGTATTTTTGTGACTTGTCAAGTAAGTCGCTTTGTCAGGCCTGTTGGGCTGCAAACTTTCAAGACGAGGAGAGCTTCATTCGGCTCGCCGAGAAAATGGCCTATCAGTAATGAGAAATGGGTTGTACATTTTTAAAACACATCAAATCGGCAATTAGTTTCAAAAAAAATTCATTTCGAGATTTTAAATTGCATTGATTTTTATGCGTGGACAATTTGTTGGATTTTATATTGATATACATTTATTTTAAAAATCAGTTTGAATGTGACTCGAAATTTTGGGATTAAAAACGGATCGGGCCGCACTGAAATATGCAAATTTTCGTATAATTTTTTAACCGTGGCCACAATATGGGCTGTAATGCTAACAAAAATAATATGGGCTCCAAAAAAACCTTAAGAATTAGCAATTGGACTGTAAATTATTAGAAGTAATGGCAGATGGGTTGTATGTTGTTTCCCACAGATTTGAGGCTTTCCTAAAAAAGGTTGACGCACAAGCAGTGACTGTTGGATGGCCATCCAACGGCCGTCGTGCTTCTTCAATCTCTGCTCTTCCTGCTCCAGCCGCTCAAACAAGCGCCGGTGGGACTGCCTGCTCCCTCCTCCCCCGGCTGGCTGTGCTGCCGCGCAGGCCTCACCGCCCCACCGTACTCCCATCGCTGGCCTAGCCATCCCTCTGCTCACCCACACCTGCTGTTATTCTCCGGCGACGGCAGCCGAACCAGTCAACCCTCATACGCCCCACCGTGTGGGCAGCCACTGCCGTGTCTTCCCCAGCTTCGTGTCGTTCCCTTCATAGGCCTTGCCATCGTCCACCGCCCTGGTGCTCTCGGCGTGGCGTGGTCAACATGGTCAACGAACGACATCCATCGGAAGTGGACTGTACGCGGAAAGGCTGACAGCTGGGTCCACGGCCGCACACAAGGAAATGCCTCCTTATTACACGCAAAATAATGATTCCTCCACCTGACATCTGGGACCCACCGGAAGGGCCTCTGTATTTCGCGAAAAATACGTTCCCCCCGCTGACAGCTCGGACCCACCAGCTATATCTTCGCACGCAAGGAAGTGCCTCCTTATTGCGCACAAAAAAATGAATACTCCCCCTGCTAGCTGGGACCCAGCATAGTGGGAGGCTGACTTGTGGGCCTACTAAGTTGACGGGGATGGAGGACTTTGTCAACTTAGTCAATATGAACGATTCTAGCTCCAGTGACCGTACGATGTCCATCCAACGGCTGTAGTGCTTCTTCAACCTCTGGTCTTCTTGCTCCAGCCGCCCAGAGCAGCGCCGGTCATGCCGCCTGCTCCTGCCTCCCGTGGCCGGCTATGCTGACGCGAAGGCCTCACCACCCCCTACTACTCCCACCGCTGGCCAGGCCCTGCGGCGACGGCAGCCTCACACCATAGCCGAACCAGTGAACCCTCATACTCCTCTTCGCGTGGGCTTCCACTGTCGTGTCTTCCCCGGCTTTGTGTCATCCCCTTCCTAGGCCTCGCCATCGTCCACCGCCCTGGTGCTCTCGGCGCGGCGTGGTCAACGTGGTCAAGGAACGACTTCCATCGGAAGAGTACTGTACGTGGAGAGGCTGACAGCTGGGTCCACGGCCGCAGCAAGGAAGTGCCTCCTTATTACGCGGAAAATAATGATTCCTCCACCTGACAGCAGGGACCCACCCGACGGGCCACCGTATTTTGTGAAAAAACGTTTCCCCCTGACTGCTAGGACGCACCAGCTACATCTTCGCACGCAAGGAAGTGCCTGATAGTCGGGACCCACCTGGTCGAATCGTACGTAGCGTTCTCATTCTGGTCGCGAACGTGTACGTATATACGATCGGTCTGTCTGTAGGCTGCAGCGATGAACCATGGCCGTGTTAGGAAGGGCACGTGTCGTAGTAGAGGCGCGCATGTAGCATGTACACGTATGTACAACGGCCATGTTGCAAGAAAGTAAATACGGCCACGTACGTACATACGGGCGGGGTCTCGAACGCCTACTCGCGCATACGTATGGCCAGGGCTCCTGTACATGGCTGGGTTGGAACGGAGAAACTGCGTCGTCGTCGTGTTCATCGGGAGCCAACCGCCTTGGACGGAACAGGCGATGGAAACGAGGCCTGGCGTACCGCAAAACGGAGGAAACGGCCTTGTGTTCGACCGGCCATGGTGGAACGGGATCCTGTTCATCGGGAGGGGTCTGGCGTACCGCAAAACGGAGGAAACGGACCTCGTACGGTCGAAACGGGGTCCTGTTGATCGGGAGGGGTGTGGCGTACCTTAAAACGGAGGAAACGGACTTGTGCTGGAGTGCTACGGTCGAAACGGGGGTCCTGTTCATCGGGAGGGATGTGGCGTGCCGCAAAATGGGACTCCACGGGATACTGTTCATCTCCACCGTCGACCTCCTCCAGCCTCCACGGGCTCCTGTTCATCCAGCCTCCACCGCGCGCTCTTCCACCGGCTACTGTTCAACCAGCCCTCTCCATGGGGGTCCTGTTCAACCACCCCTCCACAGGCTACTGTTCATCTAGCCCTCCACCGGCTACTGTTCAACCAACCCTCCACCGGCTACTTTTCAACCAGCCCTCCACGGGGTCCTGTTCATCTAGCCCTCCATGGGGGTCCTGTTCATCCACCGGCTCAATCGATTGGGGTACTGTTCATCCAGCGGCAATGGCCTCTACTACCACGGGTTCCTGTTCATCCAACCCCCCACCGGGAACTGTTCATCCAAACCCCCTCAACAACGCTCACTGTTCATCCAGGGAAGGAGGCAGCAGTGTTTGATCGGCTTCAGTTAGCAGCATAGCGAAGGAATCACTCAGGTTCAGTTAACAGCAAGGGATCGATCGATCGCTCGGGTTCAGTAATGCGTAGCCTGCAGTGCAATCACTCGGGTTCAGTTAGAGCCCAATGCCTCGCACGGGTTCAGTTAGAGCCCAATGCCTCGCACACACGCGCGTACGTATGAGAGAAACGCGCATCGCTCGGCCCCCGACCAGCCACCGTAACCGGGAACTCCCCGATATTTTCCTCGCCCTCGCTTCTACCATGGTTTTTTCCGTCATGGACGGCCCAAAGAATTTCATGTAGCTGCGTCTCCGGCCTGCCCAGGACGAAAATCCCATTTTCTGTCATGATTTTTTTGTCATAGAAGTAGGACCCCACTACATCTACGATGATACCGGGTTTCGTCACAATTATTGTCATAGAAGTGTCATGAGTATGACAGAAAAAAATTCGTTTGGCCCAAAATGTCACGGATGTGTCTTTTTTTGTAGTGCATACTGAACACAAACCATGGATTTACAATCGTTGCTTCTGTAAGACTTGATGAATGTGGTCACTCCTATTTTGCCAAGGGCCTTTGGACAGAAATTTCTAAGTTTTATGTACTGAAAGCTGGCACTAAAATTGCACTGCACATAAAAGACCCTGTTCATGAGATATATGCTAACATCCCCGACGATATCATTCGTCCAGACTTTGCTCGAAGTAAGTGTTCTTTTCAAGTATCTGCATGTTGACTTACCCAGCAATATCAAACGAATTGTGTAGTATTTAAGCAACCAATTGTTATTCCATTTTCTTACTTTTGATGATGGGCATATGCGCTTGCTGCCAACGTCCGTGCTCCGCCTCGCGCCCACGCTGCGCATCGCCAAGTTCCGGAATTGCCATCCCCCTTAATGACGCGCCCGCTCTTATTCTACCACAACTAAAGCACCTCGAGCTCATCGTCGTCTGCCTCCCAAACGGTGACATGGAGCGCCTGCTCCGTGTCTATACTGCACTCGAGTACCTTCATCTTCAGGTGATCAATGGGTTGAGTAGCTTCCACATCACCTCCATGACTCTCCAGACTATTTATGTGTGTTGCTGGTGCTGCAAGAAGACATCACAAGATATCTACCACGGTATGGTCATTGAGGAAACACCTGCACTTGAGAGATTACTTGTAGTTAATCAAGAAGGTCCAACAAGAATCAATGTCATTTCAGCGCCGAATTGATAGTGGTGGGCTACTCGTCTGACAAATACTCCGAACTTGTTATTGGATCCACACCCGTTCAGGTGCAACAGCCGCCTTCTGCCTCTCCTTTTAGAAATTAACATTATTTCTAATTTTGAAGATGTATGTTCGTCTGTCATCCAGAAAATAATTCCGACAAGCTTGACCCCGAAACTGCGCATAGTGAAGGTCTTGGCACTAGAATCTATCGGCCCCAACCTGGAGCAAGTTGTCAGTTTCCTGGGATGCTTTCCGTGCCTGGAGAAGCTATATATCGAGGTGATGTTCCTTTCCTGTTAAATGTTAACCATAAGGGAGTTTAATTTGTGACACCTTTTTCCAAGTTTACAATGACAATGTACTACGATTTCTGAAGCATTTTTTGGAGGATTTCAGTACATACATGTTCCCCACCCCATATTGGTTGCTTGATCCATATGGTTACAATACATAAGCATTTCTCCTTTGGATTCATCTGTAATAGTTTTATTAGGGAAATTTTCATCCACTCCAACCTCTTGTGAAGAAGGCTACATTTTTCTAGATTGTAATCAAATACCCATGTTAATCAAGTCGGATCAAAGATGGCACGTTAGTGCATTTTACAAATCCTGCAAACCAAATAAGCCTGTAGTAGCGTTAAAAACTGCATGTACGCACTAACACGTTTTCTTCTTTTGCAGATAAGATTAGACCCGGTGGTGGATAATGTGATACAATATAACAATCACATTGAATGCCTAGATCTGCATCTCTCGAAAATTACTTTGAACTCCTACAGAGGGACCTTACCGGAGATTATATTCACCAGGTTCTTTGTTGTTAGAGCAAGGGTGCTGAAGGTAATGAGGTTTGCCCTACGTTTATTTTGCAAAAATGAATGGTTTGTTGATCAGCGTCGGCGGCTATGGCGGAATGGAAGAGGCTCCGAAAATGGTGAATTTCATTCTGGAACTTCAGATGACAGAGTAATCGGAAGTCATCATGTAAACCCCATACATGACTTCTTAGTTGTTGACCCCTTTGCAAAAATTATGAGGTTTCTAAACCAGCCTTACAAGTGGTAATATTAGTTTGAACCTCTCTTATATCCATGTTCAGCGGATCAGCGCGAGCGTTTTCAGTTGATGAGCTGAATTTCATTTCTAATATCAGTTTGAACCTTGTAATCTTCGAATTTGAGCCATATAATTAACTCTGGAATTTGAACCTTGTAATATTTCGAGCTTTTGTGGTACAATCGTTGAAATGGCATTGTATGAGACTCGTATATTGGTAGGACAATTTTGACCTTAATATGCAATGGACTTAGATTTTATTAACCATTCTTGAATCTGTTTACCTTGTCGATCTCATAGAACACGATCTGTATAGCTAACTCGACTGCGATCTTCGACATTATTGCACATAGTTGGTTTCTTCAACCATGTGCCCTGTAGAGCGCAGAATTAATTATCGCACTCGAGTGTCCATCATCACCCTTCTGTGTAACTTTGACCTCATCACCCACGGGTAAACTTATGACCGAAGTCATTCCACACACTTAGTTTTTACAAAGCTTGTTGCCAATAAACGCCCACGATTTGTCCCTCTTCTAGCCGACGCGTGGCCAAACTAGCCGGGCGGGAAGCTTGCGCGGTAAACTGCGCAGTACTGTGGGAACAGGCTCACCGACGATACATTTGGCGCCTCTTCGAGCCCACGCGTGGTCAAACGAAACGTGTGCGGTGCGGTGTTGTCAAGCGGGCACTGGAATCCTCTGCTATGAACGCGGTGACAAGACGTGACGATTACAAGCCGGCCGGCCCCCATTTATTCCAGCGGCCATTTAACCCTTGTGTCTCTTCAACCTTTCGATCGCGCCCCACCATTGCAAGAAGCACACCCACCACGACAAATTCTTAGAGGGTATCATGCGCGGATCCAATGGCGCTCCGAGCGGCTCCGACGACGAGCATCAGTTCACCATGCATGCCGTGGTGGACACCCACAGAAGGTTCACGGAGCTCTCAATGGTGTACACGAACAACCCGGTCTAGGTGGAGCACTCCATCCACATCATGGAGTTGTTGTTTGCTAAGGAGAAGTACAAGGTGGCCGGGTTCGACCTTGAAAACACCCCCGCTCGTGTCAGGTGTCGTCCCAAGGTTGCCGTCACCCAGATGTGGTTGCGCAATCACATCCTCATCTACCACTACTGCCTGGCCACAAGGCCTTGTGAGTGTTTCGCGAGGTTTGTCAACATCCCCCACTACATGTTCGCTACGGTGGACATCACCAACGATGTAAAGGTGCTCAAGAATTCAGGCATCGCCTGCTAGAATCTTGTTGACATCCAGGGCCAATACAAGATTTGGGGCAGCAACGAGCATGAGAAGGACTCACTGGTTCACCACGCCGAGGCCATCATCGATTCCTACTACACAGTCATGAAGGATTCCTGCAACAAGGACAAGCATGCCTGGCACTCGGCCTGGATGGAGAAACTCGACAGAGCTCACGTCGTGTACGTGGCCACGGAGGCGTACACGAGCTACGAGATGTACAGGCAGATCGTTGACATGATGCTTCCCCAAAATGGCCGGGGATCCAGCCGGAAGCAGAGCAATGGCAGGCATCGTCGCAACAAGAAGTAGATTATTAGATCCACGTTTCTCCTTGCAAGTAGATTATTAGTATGCATGTAATTGCTTACTTTGGTGTGTGGAAATGTTATGTGTGTAGTCGCTTGTGTAATTGTATGCTTAATTTGGTTTTGCAATGCTGTCTTTTTAAGTATATATGTTGATGCTCTGTAGACAGAGCGTAGATGTTGTGCGGACAGATCAAATTACATCACACATGGACTAAACAATGGAACCCATCGGTGATGATTTCATCAATCACTGACAATTGTATACCAGCAATTGTTTGCTCACAAGACACACAGCTTGTTAACAGGAATTGTCTGTGTTGTTATCGGTCATCCCACACATTTCCGATTACAAACTTGTTTGCCGCATATCACACACATCTTGTTAAGTTGAACCATTTCTGTTCTCTAATCGAAAACAGTTCATTCGAGTGAACCGTATGCCGTATATCACACACACCTTGATCTGGCTGATGTTTCTGTTGTTTTCCCTAATAGCAAACAGTTCATCGTTGCGAACTGTATGCCGTATATTGCACACACATTTATATGGCTGCTCGTTTCTGTTGTTCTGTGTAATCGCAAACAGTTCGTACGGATCAATCGTATGCCCAACATCGCACACGCAACTAAAATGTGAACAGTGTTTGATGTATCCGCCATCGCAAACGTTTTGCATCTTTTCTGATGGTTTTTTACATCACCGTTTGTGATTAATGCATCGCCCAAAGTTTCCTCAAAGGGTCTCTGATGGTAGTGTCGCGTCCATACGTCTCCAACGTATCTATAATTTTTTTATTGTTCCAAGTTGTTATATTATCATTCTTGGATGTTTTACAATCATTTTATAGCAACTTTATATCATTTTTTGGGACTAACCTATTGACATAGTGCCCAGTGCCAGCTGTTATTTTTTGCTTGTTTTTTACTTCGCAGAAAATCAATACCAAAGGGAGTCCAAACGCAGCAAAACTATTCGGACATTTTTTTGGACCAGAAGACACACGATGGGCCAAGGAAGTAGCAGAGGGGGGCTCCGAGGAGAGCACAACCCACCTGGGAAAGCCTGGGGGCCCAGCCGCGCCCTGGTGGGTTGTGCCCACCTCGGCCGCCTCCCGCATCGCCTCTTTGCTCTATAAATACCCCAAAAATCCAAAAACATTAGGGGAGTCGATGAAACACAATTCCAGCCGCCGCAAGTTCCAGAAACCAAAGATCCAATCTAAACACCATCACGGAGGGGTTCATCATCCTCACTGGTGCCTCTCCGATGATGCGGGAGTAGTTCATTGTAGACCTACGGGTCCGTAGTTATTAGCTAGATGGCTTCCTCTCTCTCTCTCTCTTTGGATTCTCAATACAATGGTCTCTTGGAGATCTATTTGATGTAACTCTTTTTGCGGTGTGTTTGTTGGGATCCGATGAACTTTGAGTTTATGATCAGATCTATTTTATCCATGAAAGTCATTTGATTTTTGATCTCTTATATGCATGATTGCTTATAGCCTCGTATTTCTGCTTCAAATCTTTGGTTTAGTTAGGCCGACTAGATCGATTTTCTTGCCATGGGAAGAGGTACTTTGTGATGGGTTCGATCTTACGGTGCTCAATCCCAGCGGCAGAAGGGGACATGACACGTATGTATCGTTGCTATTAAGGATAACAAGATGGGGTCTATTCCAACAAGAATAGATCTTGTCTACATCGTGTCATCGTTCTTATTGCATTACTCCATTTTTCCATGAACTTAATACACAAGATGCATGCTAGATAGCGGTCGATGTGTGGAGTAATAGTTGTAGATGCAGGCAGGAGTCGGTCTACTAATCTTGGACGTGATGCCTATATAATGATCATTGCCTTGATATCTTCATAATTATTTAAGCTTCTATCAATTGCCCAACAGTAATTTATTTACCCTCCGTATGCCATTTTTCTCGAGAGAAGCCACTAGTGAAATCTACGCCCCCCGGGTCTCTTCTTTATCATATTTGCCTTCGAGATCTATTTTTATTTGCTTTTATTTTCATATCTATTAAGCCAAAAACCCAAAAATGCCTTGCTGCAATTTTTTTATTTCGCGTTTCCGCGAGATCTATTTATTCAATCTACTACATATTTATCTATCTTTTTACCCGAAAGGGGTTGACAACCCCTCTTACACGCCGGGTTGCAAGTATTTGTTCTTTGTGTGCATGTACTGTTTACATAGTGTTGCGTGGTTCTCCTACTGGTTCGATAACCTTGGTCTCATCACTGAGGGAAATACCTACGTAGCTGTGTTGTATCATCCCTTCCTCTTTGGGGAAATACCGACGTAGTTCAAGCCGCATCAAAAGGAATTTCAGGCGCCGTTGCCGGGAAGACATCATCAACATCTATCAGGTTCCTAATCACAAATCTCATCTCCTTGCAATTTACATTATTTGCCATTTGCCTCTTGTTTTCATCTCCCCCACTTCACAAAAAAATGTCGTTTTATTCGCCCTCTTATTCGTTTGTCGTTTTCTCGTCAGATCTGTTTTTCGTGTGCAATTTTGTTTGTCGCATTTGTCGTTTTGGATAGTTCTTCCTCTTTGCGTTCACCCCCAAGAACGAGGTTCTTAAATTCAAGCAAAGGGGAGGGGAGAATTTAAAAGATGCTTGGTATAGGATTTGCAATGCTCATAATAGATCTATTCGTAAGCAATCTACCGTTGTTCTTCTTCGCTGTTTTTATGTGGGCATCACCACTTGGTATAGATTCGTTCTTGATACGATTACCGATGGGAATTTCTTGATGTGTCCTTCTCTAGATGCTTTTAATGCCTTGGGGAATCTAGTGGGTTCACCACCTCTTATGATTAATGAACAAACTTTTACTCTCGAGCATGCTATGGAAAGGCTTGATGCTATTGAAAAGAAAATGCTCACTGAAGAAAATATTGAAAAATTAGAGAAAAGAATGCACAATCTTGCTAATAGAATCGGGTCAAAAGCGGGAGATGCTCTTAAAGTACTAAAAGAAAAAGAACATGCATTCAACGAAAGAATAGAGGAGAGTCCTGCTAGAATTGATAAGTTGGAAGAAATTTTTACTAATTTAAGCACGGATTTTATTTTGCTAAAACTATTGAAAAAACTCCAGTAAAAATTGGCAAGATTACTCAAGTCACTAAAAACAAGGGTGAACTTCTAATAGTAACAAAGAAGATCTTAAGATGATTAGTATTCACCCGTATTTTGTTGAAGTGATAAGAGACCCTACTTGCAAAAATGAATTCTTCAAACTTGTTCCTAGGAGTATTGTTATTGAAAATTTGTATGCCAAATCATTGAAGAGTTCTAAGTGTTTTATTGAGGAGTTGGAAACTAAAGATGACAACACTTAGATCTATGCATTATGCCTACTAGGGGCGTAAAACGATAGCGCTTGTTGGGAGGCAACCCAATAAATAAAATTTATTTTTGTCTTTTTCTTTCTGTTCTTGAGTGTTTGCACAATTATGCTACTGTTATGATTGTGTTTTTTATGTTTTAATTAGTGTTTGTGCCAAGCAAAGCCTTTGGGATCATGTTGGGTGATAGTTGATTTGATCTTGTTGGAAAACAGAAACTTTTGCATCCAGTAAAACAATTTCCAAAAATCACAGAAGTGACTAAAGCTTCTAAATTATTTAAACAAGATTGATATACAAATTTCATACATCTTCCTGATTTTTAAGAATTTTTGGAGCTACAGAAGTATACGAAGTTTTCAGATTGCTACAGACTGTTCTGTTTTTGACAGATTCTGTTTTCTTTGCGTTGTGTGCTTATTTTGATGAATCTATGGTTTGTATTGGAGGGTATAAGCTATACTAAAGTTGGAATACAATAGATATAATGCAAAAAATATAATATGAATGGGTTGCAATAGTACTTAGATTAGTGATTTGCTTTGTTATACTAATGGATCTCACGAAGGTTTGTTGAGTTTTGTGTGATTGAAGTTTTCTAGTTTTGGGTGAGATCACGATGGATGAAGGAATAAGGAGTAAGAAGAGCCTAAGCTTGGGCATGCCCATGGCACCCCAAGTTATCATCCAAAGAGGAACAAGCAACTAAGCTTGGGGATGCCCCCGAGTGGCATCCCCTCTTTCTTCTAACGACCATCGGTATTTTACTTGGAACTATATTTTTATTCATCACATATCATGAGTTTTTCTTGGAGCGTCTTGTATTATATGAGTCTTTTCTTGTTTTGCTTTTTTTACTTCGTGTCATCTATCCTTGCTGGACACACCTATTTGAGAGAGCCAAAATTTTGCCATGATTTGTTAGAATTGCTCTATATGCTTCACTTAAATCTTTTTGAGCTATGGAATTGTTCTAGAGCTTCACTTATATCTTTTTGAGCATGGTGTGCTTTAGTATTTTTGAAGAAATGCTCTCATGCTTCACTTAGATTTATTTGAGAGTTAGTAAAAAAATTAAGAAATCCTCTCATGCTTCACTTAAATTATTTTGAGAGAAGAAAATTTTTATGCTCATGTTCTTCACTTAGATTTGTTTGAGCTATCAAAAGCAACATATGAAATTAGTCCCGAAGTGATAGATATTCAAGAGGGATATAATAAAAACTTTCAAGAAGATCATTGGACAAAATAAACTTGATTCTTTGTAATAGTTTTGTGATATGATGATATAATATGTGAGTCATGTTGATGGGTAATTATGCTTTAGTAAGAATATTGATTTTAAGGTTTGTGATTCCCTACACAAGCACAAAAGTCAATAGTTGTGCAATGAAATTACATCCTACTTGTGGTGCATTATTCGGTGTTAGTTATGCTTAATGCTCGCTTATGAGATTTTTCTTTTCTTGGTTGGATGCTTCCCAATCTTTTGCTAGCCTTCACTTGTACTAAGTGGGATTACTACTTGTGCATCCAAAATCCTTAAACCTAGTTTTTGCCATATGAGTCCACTATACCTACCTATATGCGGTATTTCCATGCCGTTCTAAGCAAATTTGTATGTGCCATCTCTAATCTTCAAAATAAATTTCCTTTTTGTGCTCGTACCGCTCATGAATCGGTAGGGGGTGGCTGATATTTTTCCATGCTAGATGTGTTATTCTCAAGATGAGTGTTTATTCGCTTGTCATTGCACGAGAGTACGGCAAAGGTATTAGGGATACCCAGTCCCGAAACGAAAAATGAATTTACTTTATGTTGTCAAATAATAAATTCCTTGGAAAGTGTTGGTATGGATGGTACCCGAGGATTCGGTTAGCCGTGGAATGTGAAAGTATGGTGGATAAATAATCAACTTTATTCTCTGTTTGGGAACCGCCTATGATATATCTAGCATGAAAAGTATTGGGAACTACTCGATCGTTTTCGTTGGCAGGAAAGGCATGCCACCCAAAATGTTTTATCTCTAACTTTTTCCGCTTTGAGCTCTGGCACCTCTACAAATCCCTACTTCCCTCTGAGAAGGGCCTTTCTATTTACTTTATGCAATTTTATTGAGTCTCCGTCTTCTCTTATAAAGCACCAACTAAGGGGCACTATGATCGTACTTGAGCATTGGGTGTAGCTAATATGCGAGTTTGTTTCATGAATGGATCAATGATTGAGCATAATGGGCAAGGGATAACTTGCTTTAGTGTTGATATTTTGGAAGACATGGTTGCTTGTTGATATGCTTGAGTATTGAAATCTTCATGTCAAAACTAGCCTATTGCTTTGAATCATATAAAAGTCCAAATGTCCATGCTACAAAAGAAAAGAATATGTGATGAACATGTTAGGCAGCATTCCACATCAAAAATTCTGTTTTTATCATTTTACCTATTCGAGGACGAGCAGGAATTAAGCTTGGGGATGCTGATACGTCTCCAACGTATCTATATTTTTTTATTGTTCCATGTTGTTATATAATCATTCTTGGATGTTTTACAATCATTTTAGGACCTTTATATCATTTTCTGGGACTACCCTATTGACATAGTGCCAGTTGCTATTTTTTGCTTGTTTTTTACTTCACAGAAAATCAATACCAAACGCAGAAAAACTTTTTGGAGAGTTTTTTGGACCAGAAGACACACGATGGACCAAGGAAGTACCAGAGGGGGGCTCCGAGGGGAGCACAACCCACCTGGGCGTGCCTGGGGGCCTAGGCGCGCCCTGGTGGGTTGTGCCTACCTCGGTCGCCTCCTGCACCGCCTCTTTGCTCTATAAATATCCCAAAAATCCAAAAACCCTAGGGAGTCGATGAAACACAATTCCAGCCGCTGCAAGTTCCAGAAATCGTAGATCCAATCTAGACACCATCACAGAGGGGTTCATCATCCTCATTCATGCCTCTCAGATGATGCGTGAGTAGTTCATTGTATACCTACAGGTCCGTAGTTAGTAGCTAGATGGCTTCCTCTCTCTCTCTCTCTCTCTCTCTCTCTCTCTCTCTCTCTCTTTTGATTCTCAATGCAATGGTCTCTTGGAGATCTATTTGATGTAACTCTTTTTGTGGTGTGTTCGTTGGGATCCGATGAACTTTGAGTTTATGATCAGATCTATTTTATCCATGAAAGTTATTTGAGTTTTGATATCTTATATGTATGATTGCTTATAGCCTCGTATTTCTTCTTCGAATATTTGGTTTAGTTAGACCGCCTAGATCGATTCTTCTTGCCATGGGAAGAGGTCCTTTGTGATGCGTTTGATCTTACGGTGCTCAATCCCAGTGACAAAAGGGGACATTACATGTATGTATCATTGCTATTAAGGATAACAAGATGGGGTCTATTCCTACATGAATAGATCTTGTCAACATCATGTCATCGTTCTTATTGCATTACTCCGTTTTTCCATGAACTTAATACACTAGATGCATGTTGGATAGCGGTCGATGTGTGGAGTAATAGTAGTAGATGCAGGCAGGAGTCAGTCTACTATCTTGGGCGCGATGCCTATATAATGATCATTGCCTGGATATCGTCATAACTATTTGAAGTTCTATCAATTGCCCAACAGTAATTTGTTTACCCTCCGTATGCTATTTTTCTCGAGAGAAGCCACCAGTGAAATCTACAGCCCCGGGGTCTCTTCTTTAGCATATTTGCCTTCCAGATCTATTTTTATTTGCTTTTATTTTCAGATCTATTAATCCAAAAACCCAAAAATACCTTGCTGCATTTTTTGTTATATATTTTATTTCGCGTTTCCGTGAAATCTATTTATTCAATCTACTACAAATTTATCTATCTTTTTACCCGGGAGGGATTGACAATCTCTCTTACACGTCGGGTTGCAAGTATTTGTTCTTTGTGTGCAGGTACCGTTTACATAGTGTTGCGTGGTTCTCCTACTGATTCGATAACCTTGGTCTCATCACTGAGGGAAATACCTACCGTAGTTGTACTGCATCATCCCTTCCTCTTTGGGGAAATACCTACATAGTTCAAGTCGCATCACGCGTTAGCAGTATCCTGCAGTAGTGGTACTACCGCTAAATGCTCTGAAAAGCCCAAGCACAAGGGAAGGCCAAGCTCAAATGCAGGGAAGGAAGGAGGGTGCAGAGGGACTACGTACGTATTGATTCCACCCAACCTTTCTGTAGCGGACCCCCTCTTAATAGTACAGTGTTCCTGAAAGCACAAGTGCTCCCTGGGTGATTTTGGTAATTAATGTCAACATATCTCTTGTTGGACTAATGCTTCTACCTAGTATGTTTCAGATAAGTTCAACAATGGAGTGGCATGGACTAGAGGATGTGGAACCCCTTCATGATGCTAAAGACAAAGGATTGGCTCAAGCTTAAAGCTCAGGACTCTACATTTTCTATTTTAGTGATCCAAGATCAAATTGAGTCCATAGGAAAGCCAATACTATTAAGAAGGGATGAGGTGTTGCTTAATGAGGTTCTTGCTCAAAGTGCTTAGTGATATGCTCCAAAGCCCTCAACTACTTTCTCACATCCACATATGTCCCAAACCAAAAGTCCAACTCGGCCCCACCGAAATTTCATATCCAGAGCCACCGAGTTCAGTTGACATAACCACTGCCAGAAACCCTAATCAATTCGGTCTCACCAATGGGATCTCGGTCTCACCGAGATGGGCTTGCCAACTCTCTGTTGCCCATTGTAATAATTTCGGTCCCACCGAGATATGCAATCGGCCCACCGAGTTTGCTTGGCTAACTCTCTGTTTCGCTTATTACCCAAATCGGTCCCACCGTGTTTGAGTAATCGGTCAAACCGAGTTTTGGATTTACCCTAACCCTAGCACATCGGTCCCATCGAGTTAATCCAGTCGGTCCCACCAATAACCCTAACGGTCACATTATGAACCAAATCGGTCTGACCGAGTTCTTTGAATCGGTCCCACCGAGTTTGGTGATTTGTGTGTAACGGTTAGATTTTGTGTGGAGGCTATATATACTCCTCCACCCACTCTTCATTCGTGGAGAGAGCCATCAAAACATGCCTACACTTCCAACACATATTTTCTGAGAGAGAACCACCTACACTTGTGTTGAGGTCAAGATATTCCATTCCAACCACATAAATGTTGATCTCTAGCCTTCCTCAAGTTACTTTCAACTCAAATCTTCTTTCCACCAAATCTAAATCCTGTGAGAGAGAGTTGAGTGTTGGGGAGACTATCATTAGAAGCACAAGAGCAAGGAGTTCATCATCAACACACCATTTGTTACTTCTTGAAGAGTGGTGTCTCCTATATTGGCCAGGTGTCACTTGGGAGCCTCCGTCAAGATTGTGGAGTTGAACCAAGGAGTTTGTAAGGGCAAGGAGATGGCCTACTTTGTGAAGATCTACCCTAGTGAGGCAAGTCCTTCGTGGGCGACGGCCATGGTGGGATAGACAAGGTTGCTTCTTCGTGGACCCTTCATGGGTGGAGCCCTCCGTGGACTCGCGCAACCGTTACCCTTCGTTGGTTGAAGTCTCCATCAACGTGGATGTACGATAGCACCACCTATCGGAACCATGGATAAGAAATCTCCGTGTCTCCAAATTGCGTTTGCACACTCCAATCCCACCCATTTACATTCTTGCAACTTGCATGCTTTACTTTCCGTTGCTCATATACTCTTGGCATGCTTGCTTGATATGTATTGTGAATGCTTAAACTTGTGCTAAAACTCCACATCAACATAAAGAATTAAAAACTGCAACTTTTCTTGATTAGAGTCTATTCACCCCCCCCCCTCTAGACACCTCTTCTCGATCCTTTCAGTGTAGCTAGGTTAGGCCTGCACGAGTCTTCCCCTCCCCATACTCTCCTTAGTGCTCTACATCCTCAGGTCCCGGTCCTCGAGCGAGCTCAGCGGCCGCTGGTATGCCAGGTCGCGATGCCGTGGTCAAGGCCAGGGGTGAGGGCTGGAGAGCCAGTAAGAGCTCCTGAGTCGTGATGCTCAGGAGCCCCCCTTTTAACGCGGAAGCGAATTGCACGAAGGAAAAGGAAGCTCGGGGTGCCGCCCGCTGTCTTCTTCATGAGGTTCCTGTAATCCATCACAAAGGGAGATACAGTTTTGCCGTTATGGTTGCCAGCCTGCCGCTGGTCGCTTGGTGAGGAGACGAATGCACTGAGGGCCTGGTAAGGTGACGTGCGCGGGGCGTGCCGCATGCCAGAGCTCGACCGTTCAGGTTTGTCGACGTGGCAGGGACGGGCCCATGGACCAGCGTCGTGCCAGTGTGAGGAGGCCCCGTGAGGGCGACGACTGAGCAGGTAGCAATCAGGCAGGTTAAGCACAGAAGGCAAACCAGCTTAAGTAAAGCAGAAAGATACATGCCCCTGGGTCAGGCCCGAGCGGCTTGGGGATGATGCATCCCGAGGGGCGCCCCCAACAAGGTAAGCTAAAGACATAAGCAAAAGGGATACATGCCACAGGGATGGACCCACACGGCCTGGGAATAATGCAGCCCGAGGGGCGTTCCCAGTTAAATGAACTTGGAAAATGTCACCTGGTTCTATCGACGAAGAGGAGTTGGTGCAGCTGAAGGCGTGCGTCGAAGGAATAGCTCCACACGAGCCACTGGGACCCCGAGCCTCAGGAGGCTCTGGGGGCTCAGGTGGTTCCCTGAGGACCATCTCCATCTCCGCCAGGACGGCGTGGTGCCTGGCCTCCTGAGCCGCCAGGACACGCCGCATGTTGCGCTGATAGGCTGACGCCACGCTCGGCAAGCCGAAGGGAATGTGAACGTAGCTGTGTGGTGGGCCCTCACAACCGCCCACACGCGAAGGCTAGAAAAGCTCCTGAGATGCGGCCCTGTTGAGCCCTGGGATGTCGATGCAGACGTGCAGCCCGGCATCCTCACCTGGATGGGGAGCTGCGCCTGGTGAGCGGCGGTCGCCGCGCATGGCCCTCGCGTCTTGCAGTTCCTGAGTTGTCTTGGTGATGAATTCCTGAGTGGTAGGCACTCCTTGCCCTGTGTTCTCCTGAGGGAAACGTGCCGTGAAGCACGCCTCCAAGTGGTGCCCAAGCGCCTCCCTCGTGAGATTGGCGAGGTCCGAGGCCCTCTAGAAGAGAGCCCTCGAGCCCTGCCCGAGGAGGGCGTCGGGCGCGCCTTCCTATGCGATGGAGGGAGGTGCCCCTGGAGCGGGCGCTGATCCTGACGAGGCTCCAGCTGCGTCGCCACCCTCCTAAGATCCTGCATGGCGTGACTGCTTCTTCTTGGGGATGGCCTCCGGAGGGCCCTCACTTCTGCTGCGGGGTCGTCGATTACTGGAGCTTGGAAGGCGCGCTCGAGGGAGCACACCACATCTCTCTCTTCACATGGGACCGTGATGATTCCACCGCTTCCTGGCATCTTGAGGACGTTGTAGCCGTGGTGGGCGATGGCCATGAACTTGGCCAGGGCTGGATACCCGAGGATGGCGTTGTACGGCAGACGGATGTGGGCAACGTTGAAGTCGATGAGCTCGGTGCGGTAGTTCTTGCGTTCCCCGAAGGTGACAGGGAGGCGGACCTGCCCAATCGGTGCGGTGGAACCGTCGGTCACCCCTGAGAAAGGCTTGGTAGGCTGAAGTTGCTCGTATGGCACTTGGAGGTTGTCGAATGTGTCGACGGACAGGACATTGAGTCCGGCGCCGCCGTCGATGAGGGTCTTGGTAACTTGCACGTTGCTGATGACTGGGGAACAAAGCATCGGGAGGGCGCCAGCAGTGGCTGCGCACTTGAGCTGATCTGCCGAGTTGAAGGTGATGGCGCACTAGGACCACTTGAGCGGGCGCGTGGCCTCGAGCTTGGGGAGAACAACGTTCACTTCACGAGCAAACTGTTTGAAGATGCGCTGCGAGGCTGGGGCCTGAGCTCCGCCCAAGATACAGGTGATTGCACGCGGCTCCTGGAAGCCCCCAGCCCCCTCGTCTTGGTGGTGGTCGTCGTTCCTCCTTGGTGGTGGCGGCAGCGGGGGAAGACCGGCATTGCCCTGAGGGTGGTCCTCGCGAGGCTGGTCTCTCCAGGCGCCCTCGCAAGGATGATCCTGCCAGCGGTCCTCACGAGGACGGTCACGCCACTCCTGGCGTGGGCCACGGTCCTCCCAGCGTCCACCACCACGTCCTCCTCCATGGCCGTAGCCCCGGTCGCTGCGCTCGGGGCGTCGACCGAAGCGTCCCTCGCGGATGGCTCTGGGCTCTTGACAGTCACTGGTGCTGTGGGTGTTCAGGTTGTGGAAGGCGCAGAACGGCCTGCTGTTCTTGGATGACTCGGGCTGATCTCTGCCCCGCTTGGTGTCGGGCTCCACTGCGAGCACGGCGGCTTCCTTGCGCTTCACGTCCTTGGCCTTGGCCTTCTTTTCCTCTGCACCTGCAGCTGGCAGCTCGAGGAGGGAAAGGCGCCCTTCCTCAGCTCTTGTGCACTTGGTCGCCAGGTTGAACAGCTCCTGAGACGTGCACAGCTCCTCGTGGATAGCGAGCTCCTCCTTCATCTTGACGTCACGGACGCCGTCGGAGAACACGGAGATGATGGCCTTGTCCGTGACCTTGGGAATCTTGAGGCGAGTGTTGTTGAAGCGATGGATGTACTTCTGGAGGGTCTCTCCTGGTTGTTGCTTGATGCGGCGCAGGTCACCCGCGGCCGGCGGGCAGTCGCGGGTGCCCTGGAAGTTGGCGACGAAGCGGTCGCGCATCTCGTCCCAGGAGGAGATCGAGCCATGCTGCAGGTTCAGGAGCCAGGAGCGGGCACCATCCTTGAGAGCCATGGGAAACCAGTTCGCCATGACTTTCTCGTCGCCGTTGGCTCCTTCGATGCTCAGCTCGTAGAGCTGCAGGAACTCTGCGGGGTCGGCGGTGCCGTCGTAACGAGGGGCAGATCCGGCTTGAACTTGCCCGGCCAGGCGACGCTACGCAGCTCGGGGGTGAAGGCACGGCAGCCGGCCGTGGTTGCCGGGGCCCGTCTCGGAGGTGGAGCTTGGTCTTGGTGAGGCCCGCGTGCTGCTACCGCGGGTAGCGCGGGGGGAGCGCAGGTGCAGCTTCTCGCGGCCGAGGGACTTCTTGGCAGCTCCTCTCTTCGCGCGCGGACACCGGGCGTGGTGGATCGCGCCATGGGGCCGCGCGCCTTGGCACCAAGGCGCAGTCTTGGGGCAAAGGTGGTGGAGGCGGGCCATAGTCCACGTTGCCCGTGGCTGGCGGAGGTTGAAGCAGAGAGAGGGACGGCGCCGGGGAGCCCCCTGGGGCGCGGACGAGCTCGGCGACGCAGTCGAGCCACTCCTCATAGAGGTCGTCGACTGGGCGGTAGCGCAGGAGCTCGTTTGCCGCGAGGAGCGCGGCCCGCGCGTCCATGGGAGCGCGGCGTGCATGAGACGAAGAACCGGCCGAGGTCAGCGATGGAGTGGCGGTGCGGCCGTCCTGCCGCACCGATGGGTGCAGCGAGGACGCTTGCTGCTCGTTCCCCGCCGGACCGATGGCGGCGTTGGCGGCGGGAGACGGAGAACGACGTGGTGGCCTGCCGATGGGAGCCATTTGAGCAACGCGGGCGGTGAGGGCAGCCCGGCGCTCAGCTCGAGCGTGGCGAGCATCCGCCATGGAGACGATGGAGCGACGGATCGATGGAAGGGAAGCTACGACGCACCCCTACCTGGCGCACCAAATGTCGGATCTCGGGTTCCCACAAAACCCTTAAGGTTCGAACTCTGGGGTGCGCACGAAGTTCTTTCCCTCCCACCGATCCACGCCCTAGCTCGCTAAGATCTCACGGATGAACTCGACGAACTCGCAACACACAAAGACACGAGATTTATACTGGTTTAGGCCACCGTTGTGGTGTAATACCCTACACAAGTGTGTGGTGGTGGATTGCCTCTTGGGCTGATGATGAGCAGTACAAGGGGAAGAACAGCCTCCTGAGGTTGAGGTGTTCTTGTGCTCTATGGACTGGTGGATGAGAACTCCTTCCTCTCCCCTACTGTGGTGGCTAGCTCTACTTATATAGGCCCTGGTCCTCTTCCCAAATATTGAGCGGGAAGGGAGCCAACAACGGCGGGCAAATTTGAAAGGGGACAGCTAGTACAAGCTATCCTGACAAAAGTAGTCTTCGCCTGCAAAAGGCTCTGGCGGTGACGCCGTCTTGGGCTCCATGGTGACCTCCGTCTTGCCGTCCCGCTGGTCCTGGTCTTGTTGCACCGATATGGAAAGCTTTACCTGATGCCTCGGTACTCCGCGCCTGCGCTTGCCGCCTTAGCACCGAAGAGGAAACAAGGACGGTGCGCGCGCTGGCGCCCGCCTGGTCTCGATCGTCATGCCTCACGTCGCGAGAGCCTCGTGAGGTTTGCCCCGCCTTGATATCTCCGCTCCTCGTGAGCCTGCCTGGCTAGGCCGCTCCTGAGGAGGTCTTGCGTCGTCCGCCTCGGAAGGCTTGGCCCCTCGCGAGGGTCTTGAAAGCCTTGTTGATGAAGATGGGCCGTACGGCCCGCTGGCTTAGCCACGCCGTGGGCTGCAGGCAGGCAAGTCTGGGGACCCCTGTTCCCAGAACGCTGACATTGTTGTTCTCTATATCTTTATTTAAAGCTTTGATGTATGTTGTCATCAATTACCAAAAAGGGGGAGATTGAAAGCACAAGTGCTCCCTGGGTGATTTTGGTAATTAATGTCAACATATCTCTTGTTGGACTAATGCTTCTACCTAGTATGTTTCAGATAAGTTCAACAATGGAGTGGCATGGACTAGAGGATGTGGAACCCCTTCAAGATGCTAAAGACAAAGGATTGGCTCAAGCTTAAAGCTCAGGACTCTACATTTTCTATTTTAGTGATCCAAGATCACATTGAGTCCATAGGAAAGCCAATACTATTAAGAAGGGATGAGGTGTTGCTTAATGAGGTTCTTGCTCAAAGTGCTTAGTGATATGCTCCAAAGCCCTCAACTACTTTCTCACATCCACATATGTCCCAAACCAAAAATCCAACTCGGCCCCACCAAAATTTCATATCCGGAGCCACCGAGTTCAGTTGACATAGCCACTGCCAGAAACCCTAATCAATTCGGTCTCACCGAGATGGGCTTGCAAACTCTCTGTTGCCCATTGTAATAATTTCGGTCCCACCAAGATATGCAATCGGCCCCGCCGAGTTTGCTTGGCTAACTCTCTCTTTCGCTTATTACCCAAATCGGTCCCACCGAGTTTGATTAATCGGTCAAACCGAGTTTTGGATTTACCCTAACCCTAGCACAATGGTCCCACCGAGTTAATCCAGTCGGTCCCACCGAAAACCATAACGGTCACATTATGAACCAAACCAGTCTGACCGAGTTCTTTGAATCGGTCCCACCGAGTTTGGTGATTTGTGTGTAACGGTTAGATTTTGTGTGGAGGCTATATATACCCCTCCACCCACTCTTCATTCATGGAGAGAGCCATCAGAACATGCCTACACTTCCAACACATATTTTCTGAGAGAGAATCACCTACACTTGTGTTGAGGTCAAGATATTCCATTCCAACCACATTAATCTTGATCTCTAGCCTTCCCCAAGTTGCTTTCCACTCAAATCTTCTTTCCACCAAATCTAAATCCTGTGAGAGAGAGTTGAGTGTTGGGGAGACTATCATTTGAAGCACAAGAGCAAGGAGTTCATCATCAACACACCATTTGTTACTTCTTGGAGAGTGGTGTCTCCTAGATTGGCTAGGTGTCACTTGGGAGCCTCCGTCAAGATTGTGGAGTTGAACCAAGGAGTTTGTAAGGGCAAGGAGATCGCCTACTTCGTGAAGATCTACCCTAGTGAGGCAAGTCCTTCATGGGCGACGGCCATGGTGGGATAGATAAGGTTTCTTCTTCGTGGACCCTTCGTGGGTGGAGCCCTCCGTGGACTCGCGCAACCGTTACCCTTCATGGGTTGAAGTATCCATCAACGTGGATGTACGATAGCACCACCTATCGGAACCATGGATAAAAAATCTCCGTGTCCAAATTGCATTTGCACACTCCAATCCCATCCCTTTACATTTTTGCAACTTGCATGCTTTACTTTCCGCTGCTCATATACTCTTGGCATGCTTGCTTGATATGTATTGTGAATGCTTAAACTTGTGCTAAAACTCCACATCAACATAAAGAATTAAAAACTACAACTTTTCTTGATTAGAGTCTATTCACCCCCCCCCCCTCTAGACACCTCTTCTCGATCATTTCAGTTCCTATGACTCAAATCCACCAAAAATGAAACGAACGAAAAACACCGTCTTCGCAATAGCTCAGAGGGGCACGAATCATCTTGTGCCATATGATAGATTATCTGAAATGCTCAGTGCACACAATTAGTCCGCAAAAGCATTGCCATCAATAACCAAAACCACTAAGGGAGAAATATGCCCTAAGAAATCTCCCCTTTTTGGCGGATTGATGACAACATGGGATTTGCACAAATATATAGCAGGAAAGGATGCAACCCACAATCTAAAAAAATATAGAAGGGCTCCCCCTAGATGTGTGCACTAATTGAGTATGCCTTTGGAATGCAAAGCACACACACTAGGATCAACACTCCCCCTATATTTTATAGACCGACAACACTTGCATCAACAAAATGAGATGGATATACAAGGATGCAAGTAAGTAGCATGTGAGCATAAAGATAGGCCACAAGATAAATAACATCTCAAAAGCTAATAAGGTACTAGACATAAAGATAAATATAGGGTAGCATATGTCTCATACCATATGATAGGTACTTTGGGTTCCACACAACAAAATTGAAGCAAACGAAAGAGAGTTCATGAGAGAATGAAATCAACAACAAAGAAGACACACTCATGACTCGGAAAATCCCTAAGCTCTCTCCCCCTTGGCATTGAGACACCAAAAGGGGCCAAGAGCACTAAACTAGCCCAAGGTGATGGAGATGCTCCAGAACATCAGTACTCCTCATGCTCATCCGAGTCCTCGTGCTCCTCAGACTCCTTTGCTGCTGCATCCTGACACTCCACCTCTGAGTCTGACCACTTGCAATGCTGCGAGATCCACGTCCCCTCATTAGTGACCCTCTCCTCAGAGCCACTAGTAATCCCCTGACCCAGGTGTCTCATCATGGCATCAAGCCAAAAGGGGCAAAGAGCACTAAACTAGCCGAAGGTGATGGAGATGCTCCAGAACATCAGTACTCCTCGTGCTCATCTGAGTCCTCGTGCTCTACAGACTCCTCTGCTTCTGCATCCTGACGCTCCACCTCTGAGTCTGACCACTTGCGATGCTGTGAGATCCACGTCTCCTCATCAGTGACCCTCTCCTCAGAGCCACTAGTAATCTCCTGACCGAAGTGCCTCATCATGGTCTTATGATGCGTGCGAGCCGCCTTCTCGGCCTCGTGAGCCCTATACTGACCCTTGGCTTCCATGCAGAAGAGCTTCTTCATCTTCATCTTGAGCTTGGACGCCCAAGATGGTACCTTCTCAGGAGAAGGGACAAACTCATAATCCGGTTCAGCTTCATCATCAGAGTCAGTGGGGGCAATCTCCTCGCCGGGGGCAGTAGGTGTAGTCCCCCAGTTCTCCTTCTGGCACAAGTTCAGAACCTCATGAGACACCATATGCTCAGTAGGAAGTGCCTCCCCTGGAAACTCAGCATCCCATGCCATCTCAATCAACTTATACAAATAAGGGCCATAGATGGGCACCTTCCAGTCAAGCACAGCAGAACGAAGCTCACGCCACATGATGCGGGAGATATCCAAAGTAGATGTCCTGCCCTTCTCCTTGACGCAAATAAAGAGAAGATCCACCAAATATGAGTGTACTTGATCTAGGTTCCCAATGTGAGGGAAAAGAGTGTTGCGAAAGATATGATGCATGATGTCCAAGAATGGGATAAGCTCTGTGCGAGTGGCCCCCTTGGCATTAGCCATAGTCCTGGAGTAACGGATAAGCTTCGACTTGTGTATAGGAGGTGTGTCCTTGTGAGGCCAGAGACCAACTGGGTTGTCTTCCCCCTCATCAGCAATGCCCAGACAATCCACAAAATCCTTCTAATCAACCTTGAATCTCCTCCCACCAGTCATCCATGACATGCATCTCTCCTCATTGGCATGGAACTGAACAATGGCATAGATTGAGCCACAATCTTTGCATCATATTCCGTGTTGAATGTGATGATAGGAATAAGTCCCCACTAGTGACAAAGAGCAAGAGCTTCTCCAAAGTAAGTTGGCTCCTTCTCCATGCGAGTGATGTCGATAGACTTGACCACAACATACAAGTTCTTCTTAGACTTAGAGATTGCTCCTTGGTCCAGAAGGGACGACCAATGAGAGCCTCGTCCTGAGCACGACGATACGTATTGTGAATACGGAATGCACCAAACTCCTTTGCAGACATCTCATCAGGAGGGGTGTACTTCTCCTTCTCCTTCGGCTTACTAGAGGTTTTCTTCACATGCTATCTTGGAGGACCACCAGAGCTGGCTGGGCTACCATGTGCGGTATGGTAGCGCTTGGAACCACCGGGATGCTCTGGGTTCTTGCGATGAGCATGATGAACGGAGCTACCATCACCTTGGACCCACAAACACAGAGTGAGGGAAAAGCAGGTGTAAAGCCATTGAATAAGCCAAGAGATACAAAAAGACAATAGAAGTAAGTGCAAAAATTATGAAAAACTAGGTCACAGCGGTAGTACCGTGCCCAGCAGCGGTAGTACCGCTAGACACGAGCGGTAGTACTGCTGCAAGCGGTAGTACCGTCTGCGTCCCAACGGTAGTACCACCCACCCGACGGGATTACATCCACGGCGTGGATCCGGTAGTACCGGTGACGTATAATTGCAAAATTTTGGCAAAGACGACTATACTCCTAACTAGCAGTCATCCGGCATCCTACTAATGCCTAGATTTAGCCAAAAATATACCAAAACCACATGCATTGCCCTAGAACCAAGATTCAAAAAATAGAACCGTAGGAGAGAAAAACAAGGGCAATATGGTATCCATGGAAAGAAGGGGAAGGTGGGGATCGATCCCACCGGTCGGAAACGGAGAAGACGACACAAAATCGGAGGGCCGGAGCCAGCCTCCGGAGCAATTCTTAGCCGCCTAAGAGAGAGCAAGAGAGGAGAGGAAGTGAATGGGTATGGGGGAGTTAGAACTCCTCGTGCCCAACACTTAACCCTCTCGCGGGTCCCCGAAGTCGTAGTACCGCTAGAGTCAGTGGTAGTACCGCGTGTGCGGTAGTACCATTCACTACCAGCGGTAGTACCGCCTGAGTGATTCGACAGGAGGTTGGCACACTGCACTCAGCGGTAGTACCATAGGCCCGCGCGGTAGCACCGTGCCCACCAGCAGTAGTACCACTTGCTGCCAAAAAAGCTACTAGGGTCAAAGTTTGGGAGAATGGGCTTATGCAATTTTAAGAGGTTTGAGAAAAGTAAGGCTTGGGTTGGAGACAAGGAAACATCATAAATGGAAAGGAATACTCCAAGGTCAAAAAGAAACTAAATCAAGAGCACACAAGGAGTAAACCAACACCCAACAAGCCTAAGATAAGAAAGCAATACTCAAACCAAACGGAGCCAAGCCTCTCAACGAGAGGGCGGTGACCGAAGTCACCTATGTTTGAGTCGATTGGTATGGCACCGCGAAGATGTTAACCTTGGGCCCATGACCAAAATTCATCTTTGAAGCACAAGTACCATCAAGAATGGCCAATGTGAAAGGCTTGATCAATTTATGCATAATGGGGGGAGGGAGAGTTCATTGAGAGAACAACACTCCCCGTATGTCCATGCCTGCATCTAGAACAAGATAAAATGATGAATGTGGTGGGGTGTGCCTAGATTCAAGCCACATTGCTCGAATCAATTATATTTAGCTCATGTCTTAACTCACAAAATCTTGCTTCATCCAAAGGCTTCGTGAAAATATCCTCTAGTTTCTCTTGAGTGTCGACGTAGATAATCTCAATCTCTCCATGCTTGATATGATCCCGGATGAAATGATGATGAATCTCAATGTGCTTTGTCTTGCTATGAAGCACCAGGTTGTGGGAGATCTTGATTGCACTTTCATTGTTACATAGAAGAGGCACCTTGTCACAAGTGACAGCGTGTGATCCTTTAAAGTTTGTCTCATCCATAGCAATTGTGCACAACAACTTGCGGCGGCTACATACTCGGCCTCGGTGGATGAGAGAGAGACACAATTTTGCTTCTTCGAAGACCAACTCACCAAAGAGCGCCCAAGGAATTGGCACCATTCAGAAGTTGACTTCCTATCCACAACATCTCCCACCCAATCCGAGTCCGAATAGCCCATGAGATCAAATATTCCTCCTTTGTGGTACCATACGCCAAAGTTTGGGGTATGAGCCAAAAATTGAAAGATTCGTTTGACCGCCACATAGTGGCTTTCCTTAGGTGTGGCTTGGATCCTTGCACACTTTCCCACACTCAACATAATGTTCGGTCTAGATGCACATGTTGGAAATATGCCCTAGAGGCAATAATAAATTGGTTATTATCATATTTCCCATTCAAGATAAATGTTTATTAGTCATGCTAGAATTTTATTGACCGAAAACTTAAATACATGTGTGAATACATAGACTACACAGTGTCCCTAGTAAGCCTCTACTAGACTAGCTTGTTGACCAAAGATGGTTAAGGTTTCTCAACCATAGACATGAGTTGTCTTTTGATAACAGGATCACATCATTAGGAGAATTATGTGCTAGACATACCCAACCATAAGCTTAGCATCAGATCGTATCACTTAGTTATTTGTCACAGCTTTCGCAATGTCAAGTATTTGTTCCATAGACCATGAGATCATGCCACTCCCGGATACCGGAGTAATACTTTGTGTGCTATGAAACGTCACTTCATAACTGGGTGATCATAAAGTTGCTCTATAGGTATTTTCGAAGGTGTTTGTTGGGTTGCATGGACCAAGACCAGGATTTGTCGCTCTGTTTGCCAGAGAGATATCTTTGGGCCCTCTCAGTAATGCAACATCACAAGAACCTTGCAAGCATGTGACTAATGAGTTTAGTCACGGGATCATGTATTATGGAAATGAGTAAAGAGACTTGGTGGTAATAAGATTGAACTAGGTATGGAGACACCGGCGATCGAATCTCGGGCAAGTAATATATCACCGCACAAAGGGAATTGCTTACGGGATTAACTCAATCCTTGACATCTTGGTTCAACCGATAAAGATCTTAGTTGAATATGTAGGGATCAATATGGGCATCCAGGTCCTGCTATTGGTTATTGACCGGAGAGGAGTCTCTGTCATGTCTACATGATCTCGAACCCGTACGGTCGCACGCTTAACGTTCGGTAGCGCTAGGGTAGTATTGAGATATTAATAGTGGAAAATAAGAAGGTTGTTCAGAGTCCCAGATGGGATTCGGGATGTCACGAGGAGCTCTAGAATGGTCCGGAGGTAAATATTTATATATGGAAAGTTCTTGTCGGGGTTCCGGGAAAAAGTTTGGTTTTTTTGATATTGTACCAGGAAGTCGGCGGAAGGTTCTGGAGCGGTCCGGAAGTCCTCAAAGGGTTCCACCACATCCCATACAGTAGCATGGCTGTAGGGGGAGCGCCCTGACCTTAATGGGCCAAGGGAACCAGCCCCTACAAGTCCCATGCGCATGGGAAGGAGAAACCCTAAGTGGGAGGGGGTCCACTTGCCAAGTTTCCTACCTTGGACGCCCCCTCTGTTGGGGAACGTAGTAATTTCAAAAAAATTCTACGCACACGCAAGATCATGGTGATGCATAGCAACGAGAGGGGAGAGTGTTCTCCACGTACCCTCGTAGACCGAAAGCGGAAGCGTCAACACAACGCGGTTGATGTAGTCGTACGTCTTCACGATCCGACCGATCAAGTACCGAACGCACGGCACCTCCGAGTTCAGCACACGTTCAGCTCGATGACGTCCCTCGAACTCCGATCCAGCCGAGTGTTGAGGGAGAGTTTCGTCAGCACGACGGCGTGGTGACAATGATGATGTTCTACTGACGCAGGGCTTCGCCTAAGCACCGCTACGATATTATCGAGGTGTAATATGGTGGAGAGGGGCACCGCACACGGCTAAGAGATCAATGATCAATTGTGTGTCTAGAGGTGCCCCCCTGCCCCCGTATATAAAGAAGCAAGGGGGGTTCGGCCGGCCAAGGGGAGAGGCGCGCCAGGAGGAGTCCTACTCCTACAGGGAGTAGGACTCCCCCCTTTTCCATGTTGGACTAGGAGAGAGAGGGGGAAGAGGTGGAGGGGAGGAAGGAAGGGGGGCGCCGCCCCCCTCTCCTTGTCCTATCCGGACTGGGGGGGAGGGGCGTGCGGCCCTGCCCTGGCCTCCTCTCCTCTCTTCCACCTAGGCCCACTAAGGCCCATTAAGTTACCGGCGGGTTCCGGTAACCTCCCGGTACTCCAGAAAAATCCCGATTTCACTCGGAACACTTCCGATATCCAAACATAGGCTTCCAATATATCAATCTTTATGTCTCGACCATTTCGAGACTCCTCGTCATGTCCGTGATCACATCCGGGACTCCGAACAACCTTCGGTACATCAAAACATATAAACTCATAATATAACTGTCATCGTAACGTTAAGCGTGCGGACCCTACGGGTTCGAGAACTATGTAGACATGACCGAGACACCTCTCCGGTCAATAACCAATAGCGGAACCTGGATGCTCATATTGGCTCCCACATATTCTACGAAGATCTTTATCAGTCAGACCGCATAACAACATACGTTGTTCCCTTTGTCATCGGTATGTTACTTGCCCGAGATTCGATCGTCAGCATCTCGATACCTAGTTTAATCTCGTTACCGGCAAGTCTCTTTACTCGTTCCGTAATACATCATCCCGCAACTAACTCATTGAAGGAAATATGCCCTAGAGGCAATAATAAAGTTATTATTTATTTCCTTATATCATGATAAATGTTTATTATTCATGCTAGAATTGTATTTACTGGAAACTTGATACATGTGTGAATACATAGACAAACAGAGTGTCACTAGTATGCCTCTACTTGACTAGCTCGTTGATCAAAGATGGTTATGTTTCCTAGCCATAGACATGAGTTGTCATTTGATTAACGGGATCACATCATTAGGAGAATGATGTGATTGACTTGACCCATTTCGTTAGCTTAGCACTCGATCGTTTTAGTATGTTGCTATTGCTTTCTTCATGACTTATACATGTTCCTATGACTATGAGATTATGCAACTCCCGTTTACCGGAGGAACACTTTGTGTGCTACCAAACGTCACAACGTAACTGGGTGATTATAAAGGTGCTCTACAGGTGTCTCCGAAGGTACTTGTTGGGTTGGCATATTTCGAGATTAGGATTTGTCACTCCGATTGTCGGAGAGGTATCTCTGGGCCCTCTTGATAATGCACATCACTTAAGCCTTGCAAGCGTTGCAACAAATGAGTTTGTTACGAGATGATGTATTACGGAACGGGTAAAGAGACTTGCCGGAAACGAGATTGAACTAGGTATTGAGATACCGACGATCGAATCTCGGGCAAGTAACATACCGATGACAAAGGGAACAACGTATGTTGTTATGCGGTCTGACCGATAAAGATCTTCGTAGAATATGTGGGAGCCAATATGAGCATCCAGGTTCCGCTATTGGTTATTGACCGGAGACGTGTCTCGGTCATGTCTACATAGTTCTCGAACCCGTAGGGTCCGCACGCTTAAAGTTAGATGACGGTTATATTATGAGTTTATGTGTTTTGATGTACCGAAGGAGTTCGGAGTCCCGGATGAGATCAGGGACTTGACGAGGAGTCTCGAAATGGTCGAGACGTAAAGATCGATATATTGGACGACTATATTCGGACATCGGAAAGGTTCCGAGTGATTCGGGTATTTTTCGGAGTACCGGAGAGTTACGGGAATTCGTATTGGGCCTTAATGGGCCATACGGGAAAGGAGAGAAAGGCCCCAAAGGGTGGCCGCACCCCTCCCCATGGACTAGTCCGAATTGGACTAGGGAGGGGGCGCCCCCTTCCTTCTTTCTCCTTCTCCCTTCCCTTTTCCTACTCCAACAAGGAAAGGAGGAGTCCTACTCCCGGTGGGAGTAGGACTCCCCCCTTGGCGCGCCCTCCTCCTAGGCCGGTCGCCTCCCCCCTTGCACCTTTATATACGGGGGCAGGGGGGCACCCCATAGACACAACAATTGATCATTGATCTCTTAGCCGTGTGCGGTGCCCCCCTCCACCATATTACACCTCGATAATATCGTAGCGGTGCTTAGGCGAAGCCCTGCGTCGGTAGAACATCATCATCGTCACCACGCCGTCGTGCTGACGAAACTCTCCCTCAACACTCGGCTGGATCGGAGTTCGAGGAACGTCATCGAGCTGAACGTGTGCTGAACTCGGAGGTGCCGTGCGTTCGGTACTTGATCGGTCGGATCGTGAAGATGTACGACTACATCAACCGCGTTGTGTTAACGCTTCCGCTTTCGGTCTACGAGGGTACATGGACAACACTCTCCCCTCTCGTTGCTATGCATCACCATGATCTTGCGTGTGCGTAGAATTTTTTGAAATTACTATGTTCCCCAACAGTGGCATCCGAGCCAGGTTTTATGCGTTGATGTTATATGCACGAGTAGAACACAAGTGAGTTGTGGGCGATATAAGTCATACTGCTTACCAGCATGTCATACTTTGGTTCGGCGGTATTGTGAGATGAAGCGGCCCGGACCGACATTACGCGTACGCTTACGCGAGACTGGTTTCACCGTTGCGAGCACTCGTTGCTTAAAGGTGACTGGCGGGTGTCTGTCTCTCTCACTTTAGTTGAACCGAGTGTGGCTACGCCCGGTCCTTGCGAAGGTTAAAACAGCACCAACTTGACAAACTATCGTTGTGGTTTTGATGCGTAGGTAAGAACGGTTCTTGCTAAGCCCGTAGCAGCCACGTAAAACTTGCAACAACAAAGTAGAGGACGTCTAACTTGTTTTTGCAGGGCATGTTGTGATGTGATATGGTCAAGACATGATGCTGAATTTTATTGTATGAGATGATCATGTTTTGTAACCGAGTTATCGGCAACTGGCAGGAGCCATATGGTTGTCGCTTTATTGTATGCAATGCAATCGCCATGTAATTGTTTTACTTTATCACTAAGCGGTAGCGATAGTCGTAGAAGCAATAGTTGGCGAGACGACAACGATGCTACGATGGAGATCAAGGTGTCGCGCCGGTGACGATGGTGATCATGATGGTGCTTCGGAGATGGAGATCACAAGCACAAGATGATGATGGCCATATCATATCACTTATATTGATTGCATGTGATGTTTATCTTTTATGCATCTTATCTTGCTTTGATTGACGGTAGCATTATAAGATGATCTCTCACTAAATTTCAAGATAAAAGTGTTCTCCCTGAGTATGCACCGTTGCCAAAGTTCGTCGTGCCCAGACACCACGTGATGATCGGGTGTGATAAGCTCTACGTCCATCTACAACGGGTGCAAGCCAGTTTTGCACACGCAGAATACTCAGGTTAAACTTGACGAGCCTAGCATATGCAGATATGGCCTCGGAACACTGAGATCGAAAGGTCGAGCGTGAATCATATAGTAGATATGATCAACATAGTGATGTTCACCATTGAAAGCTACTCCATTTCACGTGATGATCGGTTATGGTTTAGTTGATATGGATCACGTGATCACTTAGAGGATTAGAGGGATGTCTATCTAAGTGGGAGTTCTTAAGTAATATGATTAATTGAACTTAAATTTATCATGAACTTAGTCCTGATAGTATTTTGCAAATTATGTTGTAGATCAATAGCTCGCGTTGTTGCTTCCCTGTGTTTATTTTTGATATGTTCCTAGAGAAAAATTATGTTGAAAGATGTTAGTAGCAAAGATGCGGATTGGATCCGTGATCTGAGGATTATCCTCATTGCTGCACAGAAGAATTATGTCCTTGATGCACCGCTAGGTGACAGACCTATTACAGGAGCAGATGCAGACGTTATGAACGTTTGGCTAGCTCAGTATGATGACTACTTGATAGTTTAGTGCACCATGCTTAACGGCTTAGAATCGGGACTTCAAAGACGTTTTGAACGTCATGGACCATATGAGATGTTCCAGGAGTTGAAGTTAATATTTCAAGAAAATACCCGAGTTGAGAGATATGAAGTCTCCAACAAGTTCTATAGCTAAAAGATGGAGGAGAATAGCTCAAGCAGTGAGCATGTGCTCAGATTGTCTGGGTACTACAATCGCTTGAATCAAGTGGGAGTTAATCTTCCAGATAAAATAGTGTTTGACAGAATTCTCTAGTCACCATCACCAAGTTAGTAGAACTTCGTGATGAACTATAGTATGCAAGGGATGACGAAAGTAATTCCCGAGCTCTTCGTGATGCTGAAATCGATGAAGGTAGAAATCAAGAAAAAACATCAAGTGTTGATGGTTGACGAGACCACTAGTTTCAAGAAAAGGGCAAAGGGAAGAAGGGGAACTTCAAGAAGAACGGCAAGCAAGTTGCTGCTCAAGTGAAGAAGCCTAAGTCTGGTCCTAAGCCTGAGACTAAGTGCTTCTACTGCAAAGGGACTTGTCACTAGAAGCGGAACTACCCCAACTATTTGGTGGATAAGAAGGATGGTAAAGTGAACAAAGGTATATTGGATATACATGTTATTGATGTGTACTTTACTAGTGTTTATAGAAACCCCTCGGTATTTTATACTGGTTCAGTTGCTAAGAGTAGTAACTCGAAACGGGAGTTACAGAATAAACAGAGACTAGTAAAAGGCAAGGTGACGATGTGTGTTGGACGTAGTTCCAAGATTGATATGATCATCATCGCACACTCCCTATACTTTCGGGATTAGTGGTGAAACTAAATAAGTGTTATTTGGTGTTTGCATTGAGCATGAATATGATTTGATCATGTTTGTTGCAATACGGTTATTCATTTAAATTAGAGAATAATTGTCGTTCTGTTTACATGAGTAAAACCTTCTATGGTCATACACCCAATAAAATGGTTTGTTGGATCTCGATCGTAGTGATACACATATTCATAATAATGAAGCCAAAAGATGCAAAGTTAATAATGATAGTGCAACTTATTTGTGGCACTGCCGTTTAGGTCATATTGGTGTAAAGCTCATGAAGAAACTCCATACTGATGGGATTTTGGAATCACTTGATTATGAATCACTTGATGCTTGCGAACCGTGCCTCATGGGCAAGATGACTAAAACGCAGTTCTCCAGAACTATGGAGAGAGCAACAGATTTGTTGGAAATCATACATACAGATGTATGTGGTCCGATGAATATTGAGGCTCGTAGCAGGTATCATTATTTTCTGACCTTCACAGATGATTTGAGCAGATATGGGTATATCTACTTAATGAAACAGAAGTCTGAAACATTTGAAAAGTTCATATAATTTCAGAGTGAAGCGGAAAATCATCGTAACAAGAAAATAAAGTTTCTACGATCTGATCGTGGAGAAGAGTATTTGAGTTACGAGTTTGGCCTTCGGTTAAAACAATGTGAAATAGTTTCACTACTCACGCCACCTGGAACACCACGGTGTAATGGTGTGTCCGAACATCGTAACCGTACTTTATTAGATATGGTGCGATATATGATGTCTCTTACCGATCTACCACTATCGTTTTGGGGTTATGCATTACAGACAGCTGCATTCACGTTAAATAGGGTACCATCTAAATCCGTTGAGACGACATCTTATGAACTGTGGTTTGGAAAGAAACCAAAGTTGTCGTTTCTTAAAGTTTGGGGTTGCGATGCTTACGTGAAAAGGTTTCATCCTAATAAGCTCAAACCCAAATCGGAGAAATGTGTCTTCATAGGATACCCAAAGGAGACAGTTGGGTACACCTTCTATCACAGATCCGAAGGCAAGACATTCGTTGCTAAGAATGGATCCTTTCTAGAGAAGGAGTTTCTCTCGAAAGAAGTGAGTGGGAGGAAAATAGAACTTGATGAGGTAACTGTACCTCATCGCTTATTGGAAAGTAGTTCATCACAGAAACCGGTTTCTGTGACACCTACACCAATTAGTGAGGAAGTTAATGATGATGATCATGAAACTTCAGATCAAGTTGTTACTGAACCTCGTAGGTCAACCAGAGTAAGATCCGCACCAGAGTGGTACGGTAATCCTGTTCTGGAGGTTATGTTACTAGACCATGACAAACCTACGAACTATGAAGAAGCGATGGTGAGCCCAGATTCCGCAAAATGGCTTGAGGCCATGAAATCTGAGATGGGATCCATGTATGAGAACAAAGTATGGACTTTGATTGACTTGCCCAATGATCGGCGAGCCATAAAAAATAAATGGATCTTCAAGAGGAAGAGAGACGCTGATAGTAGTGTTACTATCTACAAAGCTATACTTGTCGGAAAAAGGTTTTTGACAAAGTTCAAAGTGTTGAATACGATGAGATTTTCTCACTCGCAGTGATGCTTAAGTCTGTCCGAATCATGTTAGCAATTGCCGCATTTTATGAAATCTGGCAAATGGATAAACAAAACTGCATTCCTTAATGGATTCATTAAAGAAGAGTTGTATATGATGCAACCAGAAGGTATTGTCAATCCTAAAGGTGCTAATAAAATATGCAAACTCCAGTGATCCATCTATGGACTGGTGCAAGCATCTCGGAGTTGGAATATACGCTTTGATAAGTTGATCAAAGCATATAATTTTATACAGACTTGCGGTGAAGCCTGTATTTACAAGAAAGTGAGTGGGAGCACTACAGCATTTCTGATAAGTATATGTGAATGACATATTGTTGATCGGAAATAATGTAGAATTATTATGCAAAGCATAAAGGAGTGTTTGAAAGGAGTTTTTCAAAGAAAGACCTCGGTGAAGCTGCTTACATATTGAGCATCAAGATCTATAGAGATAGATCAAGACGCTTGATAAGTTTTTTCAGTGAGTACATACCTTAACAAGATTTTGAAGTAGTTCAAAATGAAACAGTCAAAGAAAGAGTTTCTTGCCTGTGTTACAAGGTGTGAAATTGAGTAAGACTCAAAGCCCGACCACGGCAGAAGATAGAAAAAGAATGAAAGTCATTCCCTATGCCTCGGCCATAAGTTCTATAAAGTATGCCATGCTGTGTACCAGATCTATTGTATACCCTACACTGATTTTGGCAAGGGAGTACAATAGTGATCTAGGAGTAGATCACTCGACAGCGGTCAAAATTATCCTTACTGGAATAAGGATATGTTTATCGATTATGGAAGTGACAAAAGGTTCGTCGTAAAGGGTTACGTCGATGCAAGTTTTGACACTAATCTAGATGACTCTAAGTCTCGGTCTAGATACATATTGAAAGAGGGAGCAATTAGCTAGAGTAGCTCCGGGCAGAGCATTGTAGACATAGAAATTTGCAAAATACTTACGGATCTGAACGTGACAGACCCGTTGACTAAAATTATCTCACAAGCAAAACATGATCACACCTTAGTACTCTTTGGGTGTTAATCACATAAGCGATGTGAACTAGATTACTGACTCTAGTAAACCCTTTGGGTGTTGGTCACATGATGATGTGAACTATGGGTGTTAATCACATGGTGATGTGAACTATTGATGTTAAATCACATGGCGATGTGAACTAGATTATTGACTCTAGTGCAAGTGGGAGACTGAAGGAAATATGCCCTAGAGGCAATAATAAAGTTATTATTTATTTCCTTATATCATGATAAATGTTTATTATTCATGCTAGAATTGTATTAACTGGAAACTTGATACATGTGTGAATACATAGACAAACAGAGTGTCACTAGTATGCCTCTACTTGACTAGCTCGTTGATCAAAGATGGTTATGTTTCCTAGCCATAGACATGAGTTGTCATTTTATTAACAGGATCACATCATTAGGAGAATGATGTGATTGACTTGACCCATTCCGTTAGCTTAGCACTTGATCGTTTTAGTATGTTGCTATTGCTTTCTTCATGACTTATACATGTTCCTATGACTATGAGATTATGCAATTCCCGTTTACTGGAGGAACACTTTGTGTGCTACCAAACGTCACAACGTAACTGGGTGATTATAAAGGTGCTCTACAGGTGTCTCCGAAGGTACTTGTTGGGTTGGCGTATTTCGAGATTATGATTTGTCACTCCGATTGTCGGAGAGGTATCTCTGGGCCCTCTCGATAATGCACATCACTTAAGCCTTGCAAGCGTTGCAACAAATGAGTTTGTTACGAGATGATGTATTACGGAACGAGTAAAGAGACTTGCCGGAAACGAGATTGAACTAGGTATTGAGATACCGACGATCGAATCTCGGGCAAGTAACATACCGATGACAAAGGGAACAACGTATGTTGTTATGCGGTCTGACCGATAAAGATCTTCGTAGAATATATGGGAGCCAATATGAGCATCCAGGTTCCGCTATTGGTTATTGACCGGAGACATGTCTCGGTCATGTCTACATAGTTCTCGAACCCGTAGGGTCCGCACGCTTAAAGTTAGATTACGGTTATATTATGAGTTTATGTGTTTTGATGTACCGAAGGAGTTCGGAGTCCCGGATGAGATCAGGGACTTGACAGGAGTCTCGAAATGGTCGAGACGTAAAGATCGATATATTGAACGACTATATTCGGACATCGGAAAAGTTCCGAGTGATTCGGGTATTTTTCGGAGTACCGGAGAGTTACGGGAATTCGTATTGGGCCATAATGGGCCATACGGGAAAGGAGAGAAAGGCCCCAAAGGGTGGGCGCACCCCTCCCCATGGACTAGTCCGAATTGGACTAGGGAGGGGGGCGCCCCCTTCCTTCTTTCTCCTTCTCCCTTCCCTTTTCCTACTCCAACAAGGAAAGGAGGAGTCCTACTCCCGGTGGGAGTTGGACTCCCCCCTTGGCGCGCCCTCCTCCTAGGCCGGCCGCCTCCCCCCTTGCTCCTTTATATACGGGGGCAGGGGGCACCCCATAGACACAACAATTGATCATTGATCTCTTAGCCGTGTGCGGTGCCCCCCTCCACCATATTACACCTCGATAATATCGTAGCGGTGCTTAGGCGAAGCCCTGCGTCGGTAGAACATCATCATCGTCACCACGTCGTCGTGCTGACGAAACTCTCCCTCGACACTCGGCTGGATCGGAGTTCGAGGAACGTCATCGAGCTGAACGTGTGCTGAACTCGGAGGTGCCGTGCGTTCGGTACTTGATCGGTCGGATCGTGAAGATGTACGACTACATCAACCGCGTTGTGTTAACGCTTCCGCTTTCGGTCTACGAGGGTACATGGACAACACTCTCCCCTCTCGTTGCTATGCCTCACCATGATCTTGCGTGTGCGTAGGAAATTTTTGAAATTACTACGTTCCCCAACCCTCATTAGTTACAATGCTTGCAAGGCTTATAGTGATGTGTATTACTGAGTGGGCCCAGAGATACCTCTCCGACAATCGGAGTGACAAATCCTAATATCGAAATACGCCAACCCAACAAGTACCTTTGGAGACACCTGTAGAGCACCTTTATAATCACCCAGTTACGTTGTGACGTTTGGTAGCACACAAAGTGTTCCTCCGGTAAACGGGAGTTGCATAATCTCATAGTCATAGGAACATGTATAAGTCATGAAGAAAGCAATAGCAACATACTAAACGATCGAGTGCTAAGCTAACGGAATGGGTCAAGTCAATCACATCATTCTCCTAATGATGTGACCCCGTTAATCAAATGACAACTCATGTCTATGGCTAGGAAACATAACCATCTTTGATTAACGAGCTAGTCAAGTAGAGGCATACTAGTGACACTCTGTTTGTCTATGTACTCACACATGTATTATGTTTCCGGTTAATACAATTCTAGCATGAATAATAAACATTTATCATGATATAAGGAAATAAATAATAACTTTATTATTGCCTCTAGGGCATATTTCCTTCAGTCTCCCACTTGCACTAGAGTCAATAATCTAGATTACACAGTAATGATTCTTACACCCATGGAGTCTTGGTGCTGATCATGTTTTGCTCGTGGAAGAGGCTTAGTCAACGGGTCTGCAACATTCAGATCCGTATGTATCTTGCAAATTTCTATGTCTCCCTCCTGGACTAAATCCCGGATGGAATTGAAGCATCTTTTGATGTGCTTGGTTCTCTTGTGAAATCTGGATTCCTTTGCTAAGGCAATTGCACCAGTATTGTCACAAAAGATTTTCATTGGTCCCGATGCACTAGGTATGACACCTAGATCGGATATGAACTCCTTCATCCAGACTCCTTCATTTGCTGCTTCTGAAGCAGCTATGTACTCCGCTTCACACGTAGATCCCGCCACGACACTTTGCTTAGAACTGCCCCAACTGACAGCTCCACCGTTCAGTGTAAACACGTATCCGGTTTGCGATTTAGAATCGTCCGGATCAGTATCAAAGCTTGCATCAACGTAACCATTTACGATGAGCTCTTTGTCACCTCCATAAACGAGAAACATATCCTTAGTCCTTTTCAGGTATTTCAGGATGTTCTTGACCGCTGTCCAGTGATCCACTCCTGGATTACTTTGGTACCTCCCTGCTAAACTTATAGCAAGGCACACATCAGGTTTGGTACACAGCATTGCATACATGATAGAGAATATGGCTGAAGCATAGGGAACATCTTTCATCTTCTCTCTATCTTCTGAAGTGGTCGGGCATTGAGTCTTACTCAATCTCACACCTTGTAGTACAGGCAAGAACCCTTTCTTTGCTTGATCCATTTTCAACTTCTTCAAAACTTTGTCAAGGTATGTGCTTTGTGAAAGTCCAATTAAGCATCTTGATCTATCTCTATAGATCTTGATGCCTAATATATATATATGCAGCTTCACCGAGGTCTTTCATTGAAAAACTCTTATTCAAGTATCCCTTTATGCTATCCAGAAATTCTATATCATTTCCAATTAGCAATATGTCATCCACATATAATATCATAAATGCTACTGAGCTCCCACTCACTTTCTTGTAAATACAGGCTTCTCCAAAAGTCTGTATAAAACCAAATGCTTTGATCACACTATCAAAGCATTTATTCCAACTCCGAGAGGCTTGCACCAGTCCATAAATGGATCGCTGGAGCTTGCACACTTTGTTAGCTCCCTTTGGATCGACAAAACCTTCCGGTTGCATCATATACAACTCTTCTTCCAGAAATCCATTCAGGAATGCAGTTTTGACATCCATTTGCCAAATTTCATAATCATAAAATGCGGCAATTGCTAACATGATTCAGATAGACTTGAGCATCACTACGGGTGAGAAGGTCTCATCATAGTCAATCCCTTGAACTTGTTGAAAACCTTTCGCAACAAGTCGAGCTTTATAGACAGTAACATTACCGTCAGCGTCAGTCTTCTTCTTGAAGATCCATTTATTTTCAATGGCTTGCCGATCATCGGGCAAGTCAACCAAAGTCCATACTTTGTTCTCATACATGGATCCCATCTCGGATTTCATGGCCTCAAGCCATTTTGCGGAATCTGGGCTCACCATCGCTTCTTCATAGTTCGTAGGTTCGTCATGGTCTAGTAACATAACCTCCAGAACAGGATTACCGTACCACTCTGGTGCGGATCTTAATCTGGTTGACCTACGAGGTTCAGTAATAACTTGATCTAAAGTTTCATGATCATTATCATTAACTTCCTCACTAATTGGTGTAGGTGTCGCAGAAACTGGTTTCCGTGATGATCTACTTTCCAATAAGGGAGCAGGTACAGTTACCTCATCAAGTTCTACTTTCCTCCCACTCACTTCTTTCGAGAGAAGCTCCTTCTCTAGAAAGGATCCATTCTTAGCAACGAATGTCTTGCCTTCGGATCTGTGATAGAAGGTGTACCCAACAGTCTCCTTTGGGTATCCTATGAAGACACATTTCTCCGATTTAGGTTCGAGCTTATCAGGTTGAAGTTTCTTCACATAAGCATCGCAACCCCAAACTTTAAGAAACGACAACTTTGGTTTCTTGCCAAACCATAGTTCATAAGGCGTCGTCTCAATGGATTTCGATGGTGCCCTATTTAGAGTGAATGCAGCCGTCTCTAAAGCATAACCCCAAAACGATAGCGGTAAATCAGTAAGAGACATCATAGATCGCACCATATCTAGTAAAGTACGATTATGACGTTCGGACACACCATTACATTGTGGTGTTCCGGGTGGCGTGAGTTGCGAAACTATTCTGCATTGTTTCAAATGTAGGCCAAACTCGTAACTCAAATATTCTCCTCCACGATCTGATCGTAGAAACTTTATTTTCTTGTTACGATGATTTTCAACTTCACTCTGAAATTCTTTGAACTTTTCAAATGTTTCAGACTTATGTTTCATTAAGTAGATATACCCATATCTGCTCAAATCATCTGTGAAGGTGAGAAAATAACGATATCCGCCACGAGCCTCAATATTCATCAGACCACATACATCTGTATGTATGATTTCCAACAAATTAGTTGCTCTCTCCATAGTTCCGGAGAACGGTGTTTTAGTCATCTTGCCCATGAGACACGGTTCGCAAGTACCAAGTGATTCATAATCAAGTGATTCCAAAAGTCCATCATTATGGAGTTTCTTCATGCGCTTTACACCGATATGACCTAAACGGCAGTGCCACAAATAAGTTGCACTATCATTATCAACTCTGCATCTTTTGGCTTCGACATTATGAATATGTGTGTCACTACTACCGAGATTCATTAAAAATAGACCACTCTTCAAGGGTGCATGACCATAAAAGATATTACTCATATAAATAGAACAACCATTATTCTCTGATTTAAATGAATAACCGTCTCGCATCAAACAAGATCCAGATATAATGTTCATGCTCAACGCTGGCACCAAATAACAATTATTTAGGTCTAATATTAATCCCGAAGGTAGATGTAGAGGTAGCGTGCCGACGGCGATCACATCGACTTTGGAACCGTTTCCCACACGCATCGTCACCTCGTCCTTGGCCAGTGTTTGCTTAATCCGTAGTCCCTGTTTCGAGTTGCAAATATTAGCAACAGAACCAGTATCAAATACCCAGGTGCTACTGCGAGCTCTGGTAAGGTACACATCAATAACATGTATATCACATATACCTTTGTTCACCTTGCCATCCTTCTTATCTGCCAAATACCTGGGGCAGTTCCGCTTCCAGTGACCAGTCTGCTTGCAGTAGAAGCACTCAGTCTCAGGCTTAGGTCCAGATTTGGGTATCTTCTCCTGAACAGCAACTTGCTTGCTGTTCTTCTTGAAGTTCCCCTTCTTCTTCCCGTTTCCCTTTTTCTTGAAACTAGTGGTCTTATTGACCATCAACACTTGATGCTCCTTTTTGATTTCTACCTCCGCTGCCTTTAGCATTGCGAAGAGCTCGGGAATTGTCTTATTCATCCCTTGCATGTTATAGTTCATCACGAAGCTCTTGTAGCTTGGTGGCAGTGATTGAAGAATTCTGTCAATGACGCTATCATCCGGAAGATTAACTCCCAGTTGAATCAAGTGATTGTTATACCCAGACATTTTGAGTATATGCTCACTGACAGAACTATTCTATTCCATCTTGCAGCTGTAGAACTTATTGGATACTTCATATATCTCAATCCGGGCATTTGCTTGAAATATTAACTTCAACTCCTGGAACATCTCATATGCTCCATGATGTTCAAAACGTCGTTGAAGACCCGGTTCTAAGCCGTAAAGCATGGCACACTGAACTATCGAGTAGTCATCAGCTTTGCTCTGCCAGACGTTCATAACTTCTGGTGTTGCTCTTGCAGCAGGCCTGGCACGCAGCGGTGCTTCCAGGACGTAATTCTTCTGTGCAGCAATGAGGATAATCCTCAAGTTACGGACCCAGTCCGTGTAATTGCTACCATCATCTGTCAACTTTGCTTTCTCAAGGAACGCATTAAAATTCAACGGAACAACAGCACGGGCCATCTATCTACAATTAACATAGACAAGCAAGATACTATCAGGTACTAAGTTCATGATAAATTTAAGTTCTATTAATCATATTACTTAAGAACTCCCACTTAGATAGACATCCCTCTAATCATCTAAGTGATTACGTGATCCAAATCAACTAAACCATAACCGATCATCACGTGAAATGGAGTAGTTTTCAATGGTGAACATCACTATGTTGATCATATCTACTATATGATTCATGCTCGACCTTTCGGTCTCAGTGTTCCGAGGCCATATCTGCATATGCTAGGCTCGTCAAGTTTAACCTGAGTATTCTGCGTGTGCAAAACTGGCTTGCACCCGTTGTAGATGGACGTAGAGCTTATCACACCCGATCACCACGTGGTGTTTGGGCACGACGAACTTTGGCAACGGTGCATACTCAGGGAGAACACTTTTATCTTTAAATTTTAGTGAGAGATCATCTTATAATGCTACCGTCAATCAAAGCAAGATAAGATGCATAAAAGATAAACATCACATGCAATCAATATAAGTGATATGATATGGCCATCATCATCTTGTGCTTGTGATCTCCATCTCCGAAGCACCGTCATGATCACCATCGTCACCGGCGCGACACCTTGATCTCCATCGTAGCATCGTTGTCGTCTTGCCAACTATTGCTTTTACGACTATCGCTACCGCTTAGTGATAAAGTAAAACAATTACATGGCGATTGCATTGCATACAATAAAGCGACAACCATATGGCTCCTGCCAGTTGCCGATAACTCGGTTACAAAACATGATCATCTCATACAATAAAATATAGCATCATGTCTTGACCATATCACATCACAAAATGCCCTGCAAAAACAAGTTAGACGTCCTCTACTTTGTTGTTGCAAGTTTTACGTGGCTGCTACGGGCTTAGCAAGAACCGTTCTTACCTACGCATCAAAACCACAACGATAGTTTGTCAAGTCGGTGCTGTTTTAACCTTCGCAAGGACCAGGCGTAGCCACACTCGGTTCAACTAAAGTGAGAGAGACAGACACCCGCCAGTCACCTTTAAGCAACGAGTGCTCGCAACGGTGAAACCAGTCTCGCGTAAGCGTACGCGTAATGTCGGTCCGGGCCGCTTCATCTCACAATACCGCTGAACCAAAATATGACATGCTGGTAAGAAATATGACTTATATCGCCCACAACTCACTTGTGTTCTACTCGTGCATATAACATCAATGCATAAAACCTGGCTCGGATGCCACTGTTGGGGAACGTAGTAATTTCAAAAAAATTCTACGCACACGCAAGATCATGGTGATGCATAGCAACGAGAGGGGAGAGTGTTGTCCACGTACCCTTGTAGACCGTAAGCGGAAGCGTCAACACAATGCGGTTGATGTAGTCGTACGTCTTCACGATCCGGCCGATCAAGTACCGAATGCACGGCACCTCCGAGTTCAGCACACGTTCAGCTCGATGACGTCCCTCGAACTCCGATCCAGCCGAGTGTTGAGGGAGAGTTTCGTCAGCACGACGGCGTGGTGACAATCAAGATGTTCTACCGACGCAGGGCTTCGCCTAAGCACCGCTACGATATTATCGAGGTGTAATATGGTGGAGAGGGGCACCGCACACGGCTAAGAGATCAATGATCAATTGTGTGTCTAGAGGTGCCCCCCTGCCCCCGTATATAAAGGAGCAAGGGGGGTTCGGCCGGCCAAGGGGAGAGGCGCACCAGGAGGAGTCCTACTCCTACCGGGAGTAGGACTCCCCCCTTTTCCATGTTGGACTAGGAGAGAGAGGGCGAAGAGGTGGAGGGGAGGAAGGAAGGGGGGCGCCGCCCCCCCTCTCCTTGTCCTATTCTGACTGGGGGGAGGGGCGTGCGGCCCTACCCTGGTCTCCTCTCCTCTCTTCCACCTAGGCCCACTAAGGCCCATTAAGTTACCGGCGGGTTCCGGTAACCTCCTGGTACTCCGGAAAAATCCCGATTTCACCCGGAACACTTCCGATATCCAAACATAGGCTTCCAATATATCAATCTTTATGTCTCGACCATTTCGAGACTCCTCGTCATGTCCCTGATCACATCCGGGACTCCGAACAACCTTCGGTACATCAAAACATATAAACTCATAATATAACTGTCATCGTAACGTTAAGCGTGCGGACTCTACGGGTTCGAGAACTATGTAGACATGACCGAGACACCTCTCCGGTCAATAACCAATAGCGGAACCTGGATGCTCATATTGGCTCCCACATATTCTACGAAGATCTTTATCGGTCAGACCGCATAACAACATACGTTGTTCCCTTTGTCATCGGTATGTTACTTGCCCGAGATTCGATCGTCAGTATCTCGATACCTAGTTTAATCTCGTTACCGGCAAGTCTCTTTACTCGTTCCGTAATACATCATCCCGCAACTAACTCATTAGTTACAATGCTTGCAAGGCTTATAGTGATGTGTATTACTGAGTGGGCCCAGAGATACCTCTCCGACAATCGGAGTGACAAATCCTAATCTTGAAATACGCGAACCCAACAAGTACCTTTGGAGACACCTGTAGAGCACCTTTATAATCACCCAGTTACGTTGTGACGTTTGGTAGCACACAAAGTGTTCCTCCGGTAAACGGGAGTTGCGTAATCTCATAGTCATAGGAACATGTATAAGTCATGAAGAAAGCAATAGCAACATACTAAACGATCGAGTGCTAAGCTAACGGAATGGGTCAAGTCAATCACATCATTCTCCTAATGATGTGATCCCGTTAATCAAATGACAACTCATGTCTATGGCTAGGAAACATAACCATCTTTGATCAACGAGCTAGTCAAGTAGAGGCATACTAGTGACACTCTGTTTGTCTATGTACTCACACATGTATTATGTTTCCGGTTAATACAATTCTAGCATGAATAATAAACATTTATCATGATATAAGGAAATAAATAATAACTTTATTATTGCCTCTAGGGCATATTTCCTTCACCCTCTCCTTGAAGGAGGGGCTAGGGCTGCACCCCCAGCCCTCCCACACCCCTATATATAGTGGGGAGGGGGCACAAGGGCTCGACACACCAAACCCAAGCCTCCTCTCTCTCCCGATAAGCCTCCACCTCGATCCGTCAGCGCTTGGCGAAGCCCTGTCGGTGTTCCGCTGCCATTACCACCACCACGCTGTCGTGTTGGTTCAGATCTCATCTACCTCCTCTCCCTCGCTTGCTGGATAAAGAAGGAGAGGACACCGCTAAGCCGCATGTGTGCTAAAATCGGAGGTGCATTCCGTTCAACACTAGATCGGATTGGATTGTGATTGGATCGCGACGAGTACGACTACATCAACCGCGTTACGACTCTAATGCTTTCGGTATACAAGGGTACGTAGACACACTCACCTCTTGTTGCTATGCATCTCCTAGATTAGATCTTGGGTGATTCGTAGGAAATTTCTTGATTTTCATGCAGCGTTCCCCATCAATGGCATCATGAGCTAGGTCTATGCGTAGATGTATATGCACAAGTAGAACACAAAGATGTTGTGGGTGTTGATGTTCGAATTTCTTACTTCCTTTGTCCTCTTTGGATTCGGTGGTATTTTGGGATGAAGCGGCTCGGACAAACCTTACTTGTCCACACACAAGAGACCGGTTCCACTAACTGACATGCAAGTTGTATTGCATAAAAGTGGCTTTGCGAGTATTTGTCTCTCCCACCTTAGTTGAATCTGATTTGACAACGACGATCCTTGTATAAGGTTAAAAGGCAACTTGTATATCATCTTTGTGGTTTTGCGTAGATAAGAACGGTTCTTATAGTTTGCCCTAGCAGCCATGTAAAAAATTGCAACAACAAAGTAGATGACGTCTAACTTGTTTTTGCAGGGCATGTTGTGATGTGGTATGGCCAAAACATGATATGATATATGTTGATGTATGCTACTTCTTGAGATTGCGTCGGTTTTTCCCTTTAAGAGGAAAGGGTGATGCAGCAAAGTAGAGATAAGTATTTCCCTCAGTTGAGAACCAAGGTATCAATCTAGTAGGAGGAACACACAAATCACCAATGGTTCCACCTACACAAACAAACAAATACTTGCACCCAATGCGATAAAGGGGTTGTCAATCCCTTCATAGTTACTTGCAAGGTTGAGATCTGACAGTGATAGATATAAAAGACAAGTAAAAGTGCAAAATAAGATAAAGGTAAATAAGTTGCAACAAGGTATTTTGGGGTTTTTTGATTTTATAGATATGAAAATAATATGATAAAAGATAGATCCGGGGGCCATAGTTTTCACTAGAGGCTTCTCTCTTGTAAGAAAGCATACGGTGGGTAAACAAATTACTGTTGAGCAACTGATAGAAAAGCGCATAGTCATGACGATATCTAAGTCAGTGATCATGAATATAGGCATCACGTCCGTGACAAGTAGACCGACTCATGCCTGCACCTACTACTATTACTCCACACATGGACCGCTATCCAGCATGCATCTAGTGTATTAAGTTAACAAGAACGGAGTAACGCCTTAAGCAAGATGACATGATGTAGAGGGATAAATCCAATCAATATGAACAAACCCCATCTTTTTATCCTTAATGGCAACAATAGAAATATGTGTCATGTACCTTTCTGTCACTGGGAATAAGCACCGCAAGAGTGAACCCATTACAAAGCACCTCTCCCATAGCAAGAAAAATCAATCTAGTTGGCTAAACCAAATCAATAGATCGGAGAGAAATACAAAGCTATCTTAATCATGCATAAAAGAGTGCAGAGAAGACTCAAATAATATTCATAGATAATCTGATCATAAACCCACAATTCATCGGATCTCAACAAATGCACCGCAAAAGAAGATTACATTGAATAGATCTCCAAGAACATCGAGGAGAGCATTGTATTGAAGATCAAGAGAGAGAAGAAGCCATCTAGCTACTAGATATGGACCCATAGGTCTGTGGTAAAAACTAGTCACACATCATTGGAAGGGCAGCAAGGTTGATGCAGAAGCCCTCCGTGGTCGAATCCCCCTCCGACAGAGTACCGGAAAAGGCCTCCAGATGGGATCTCACGAGGACATAAACTTGCGGAGGCGAAAAAAGTATTTTTGGTGTGCCCTCTGGTATACAGGGAATATTTGGGTATTTATAGAAGAAGAATTAGGGTTAGAGGAGCCACGAGGGGCCCACAAGCTTGGGGGCGCCCCCCTCCTAGGGCGCGCCCCTGAGCTTGTCGTCGCCTCATGGCCCATCTGGCCTCCTCCCGAAGCTTCCAGGGTGTCTTGTGGTCCAAGAAAAATCTTCAAAACGTTTCATTCCATTTGGACTCTGTTTGGTATTGATTTCCTGTAAAGACAAAAACAAGGAAAAAATACCAACTGGCACTTAGCACTAGGTTAATAGGTTAGTCCCAAAAAATGATATAAAATAGCATAATAGTGCATATAAAACATCCAAGATGGATAATATAATAGCATCGAAAAATAAAAAAACTATAGATACGTTGAAGACGTATCAATGTATGAGATGATCATGTTTTGTAATAGGTTCATGACTTGCATGTCTATGAGTATGGCAATCGGCAGGAGCCATAGGGTTGTCTTTAATTTATTGTATGACCTGCGTGTGAATCATTTAATGCCATGTAATTGCTTTACTTTATCGCTATGCGTTAGCAATAGTTGGCGAAGACAACTACGTGACGGCACGATGATGGAGATCATGGTGTCATGCCGATGACGATGGGGATCATGCCGGTGCTTTGGAGATGGAGATCAAAAGTACAAGATGATAATGGCCATATCATGCCACATATATTGATTGCATGTGATATTTATCTTTTATGCATCTTATTTTCTTAAGACGACGGTAGCATTATAAGATGATCCCTTCACTTAATGTCAAGATAAAAGTGTTCTCCCTAAGTATGCATAGTTGCAAAAGTTCGTCATTTCGAAGCACCTCGTGATGATTGGGTGTGATAGACTCTACGTTCACATACAATGGGTGTAAGCTGGTTTTTCACATGTGGAATACTTGGGTTAAACTTGAAGAGCCTAGCATGTATAGACATGGCCTCGGAATACGGAGGACCGAAAGGTCGAACATGAGTCATATAGTAGATATGATCAACATGGAGATGTTCACCATTGATGACGACCCCATCTCACGTGATGATCGGACATGGGTAGTTGATTTGGATCATGTGACACTTAGTAGAAAACTTGAGGGATGTTGATTTAAGTGGGAGTTCACTAGTAATTTGATTAGCTGAACCAATTATCATGAACATAGTCTAAATGTCTTCTCAAATTATGTTGTAGATCAATGGCTCATGCTATAGCTCCCCTGAATTTTAATGCATTCCTAGAGAAAGAAAAGTTGAAACATTATGGAAGCAACTATGCTGACTGGTACCGTAATTTGAGGATTATCCTCACTGTTGCACAGAAGGCTTATGTCCTTGATGCACCGCTAGGTGAACCACCCGCTCTAGAAAATCTGGATGCGGTGAATGTCTCGCAGATTACAAGTGATGACTACATGATAGTTTAGTGCACCATGCTTTACGGCTTAGAACCGGGGTTCCAAAGATGTTTTGAGCACCACGGAGCATATGAGATGTTCCAGGAGCTGAAATTGGTATTTTAGGCTCATGCCCGGGTTGAGAGGTATGACACCTCCGACAAGTTCTTTAGCTGCAAGACAGAGGAGAACAGCTCCATTAGCGAGCACGTACTCAAGATGTCTGGGTACTACAACCGCTTGAATAAATTGGGAGTTAATCTTCCGAAAAAAGTAGCGATTGATAGAGTTCTCCAATCACTGCCACCAAGCTACAAGAGCTTTGTAATGAACTATAATATGCAAGGGATGGAGAAGTAAATCCCTGAGCTTTTCGCGATGCTTAAGTCCGTGGAGGTAGAAATCAAGAAAGAGCATCAAGTGTTGATGGTTAATAAGACCACTGGTTTCAAGAAAGGCAAGGGAAAGAAAGGGAACTTCAAGAAGAATGGCAAGGCAGTTGCCGCTCCCGTGAAGAAACGCAAGGCTAGACCCAAACCTGAGACTGAGTGCCTCTATTGCTAGGATGGTCACTCGAAGCGGAATTGCCTAAGTACTTAGCAGAAAAGAAGGCTCGCAATGTTAACAAAGGTATATTTGATATACATGTTATTGATGTGTACCTTACTAGTGCTCATAGTAGCGCCTTGGTATTTGATACTAGTTCGGTTGCTCTTATTTGTCACTCGAAACAGAAGCTACAGAGTAAATGGAGACTAGCTAAGGATGAGGTGACGATGCGCGTTGGAAGTGTCTCTAAGGTTATCTGATCGCTATCGGCGCGCTCCCTCTACCTTCAGGATTACTTTTAAACGTAAATAAATGTTATCTGGTGCCTGCGTTAATCCTGAACAATATATCCAGATCTTGTTTATTGCGAGACATTTATTCATTTAAGTCAGAGAATAATGGTTGTTCTATTTATATGGATAATATCTTTTATGGTCATCCACCCAATGTGAATGGTTTATTCTTGTTGAATCTCGATCATAGTAATACACATGTTCATATTAGTGATGCCAAAAGATGCAAAGTTAATGCTGATAGTACCACATATTTGTGGCACCGCCGCTTAGGTCATATTGGTGTAAAACGCATGAAGAAACTCCATGTTGATGGACTTTTGGAATCACTTGATTATGAATCATTTGAAACATGTGAACCATGCCTCACGGGCAAGATGACGAAAACCCCGTTTTCTGGTACAATGGGGCAAGTGACTTGTTGGAAATATGCATACCGATGTATGTGGTCCGATGAGTGTTGAATCACGTGGTGGATATCATTATTATCTTACCCTCACAGATGGTTCATGCAAATATGGGTATATTTACTTGATGAGACACAAGTCTGAAATTTTTGAAAAGTTCAAGCTATTTCAAAGTGAAGTTGAAGATCATTGTGACAAGAAGATAAAAAGTCTATGATATGATCGTGGAGGAAAATATCTGAGTTGCGAGTTTGGTATGTATTTAAGACAATGTGAAAATTGTTTCACAACTCACGCCACCTGGAACACCACAGTGTAATGGTGTGTCCGAGCATCGTAGCCGTACTCTATTGGATATGGTGTGTTGTATGATGTCTCTTATTGATTTTCCACTATATTTTTAGGGCTATGCATTAGAGACAATAACATTCACTTTAAGTAGGGCACCATCTAAATCCGTTGAGACGACACTATAAGAACTATGGTTTAGCAGGAAACCTATGTTGTAGTTTCTTAAAGTTTGGGGAAGACACTTATGCCTGATAAGCTCAAACCCTGTAACGCCCACGATGCGGCTATATCTCCCATGTGTCGAGGCACGACTTAGAGGCATAACCGCATTGTGGTTTTGTCGCAAGAAGGGTCATCTTCACACAATCCCATGTAATGAACAAGAATGGGATAAAGAGTTGGCTTACAATCGCCACTTCACACAATACATAAATATAATTCATACATCATCCAAAATACACACATAGACCGACTACGGTCAAGATCCAAATGAAAATAAGATAACCCCAAATGCTAGATCCCCGATCGTCCCAACTGGGCTCCACTACTGATCATCAGGAAAAGACACATAGTAACGACCACGTTCCTCATCGAACTCCCACTTGAGATCGATCCCATCATCTGCACTGGTATCGTCGGCACCTGCAACTGTATTGGTAGAATCTGTGAGTCACGAGGACTCAGCAATCTCACACCCGCGAGAACAAGACTATTTAAGCTTATAGAAAAGGATGGTGTAATGAGGTGGAGCTGCAGCAGACACTAAGCATAGATGGTGGCTAACATACGCAACAGAGAGCGAGAAGAGAAGCAACGGAACGGTCGTCATCTAGAAATGACCAAGAAGTGATCCTGAACTCCTACTTACGTCATTCATAACTCAAACCGTGTTCACTTCCCGGACTCTGCCGAGAAGAGACCATCACGGCTACACACACAGTTGATGTATTTTAACTGGGTCAAGTGACAAGTTCTCTACAACCGGACATTAACAAATTCCCATCTGCCTCATAACCGTGGGCACGGCTTTCGAAAGATAATACCCTGCAGGGGTGTCCCAACTTAGCCCATCATAAGCTCTCACGGTCAACGAAGGATAAACCTTCTCCCGGAAAGACCCGATCAGTCTCGGAATCCCGGTTTACAAGACATTTCGACAATGGTAAAACAGGACCAGCAAAGCCGCCCGAATGTGCCGACAAATCCCGATAGGAGCTGCACATATCTCGTTCTCAGGGCACACCGGATAAGTCAAGCTACGAGTAAAACCAGACCTCGAGTTTCCCCGAGGTGGCCCCGTAGGCTGCTCGGTTCGGACCAACACTCGAAGGAGCACTGGCCCGGGGGGTAAAATAAAGATGACCCTCGGGCTCGCGAAAACCCGGGGGAAAAAGGCTTAGGTTGCAAATGGTAAAACCAAGGTTGGGCCTTGCTGGAGGAGTTTTATTCAAGGCGAACTGTCAAGGGGGTCCCATAAATCACCCAACCGCGTAAGGAACGCAAACTCAAGGAACATAATACCGGTATGACAGAAACTAGGGCGGCAAGAGTGGAACAAAACACCAGGCATAAGGCCGAGCCTTCCACCCTTTACCAAAATATATAGATGCATTAATAAATAAGAGATATTGTGATATCCCAACATATCCATGTTCCAACATGGAACAAACTTCAACTTCACCTGCAACTAGCAACGCTATAAGAAGGGCTGAGCAAAAGCGGTAACATAGCCAAACAACGGTTTGCTAGGAAAGGATGGTTAGAGGCTGACATGGCAATATGGGAGGCATGATATAGCAAGTGATAGGTAGCGTAGCATGGCAATAGAGCGAACAACTAGCAAAGCAAAGATAGAAGTGATTTCGAGGGGTGGTCATCTTGCCTGCAAGGTTCTCAGAGTTGTCGAAAGCTTGATCCTCGTAAGCGTACTCAACAGGTTCCTCGTTCACGAACTCGTCTCCTGGCTCTACCCAAGACAAGAACACAAACAAACGGAACCATAATCAACCACGAGAAATGCACAAGCAACATGATGCAAAACATGTATGATATGCAAGATATGATATGCGATGCATATGCGTGCTCTGGAAGGAAAATGATGAACAAGGCAGTAACTTGGCAAACCAAGCATGCCACTGGAAAGATGAGATGATTTCGGTCAAAATCGATATAAAGATCACCGGAAACGGATGCACAGTTTGCAAATGGCAAGCAAAACAAGAATGACACGAATCTGCGATTAACAGCATGATAGCACTTAAGATGCAACAAGCAACAATGCTACAGCACTCCAACATAGGAACAAAGCATATGGCAGTAATCTACAGGAGATGCTTGACAAAAGATAAACACTGAGCTACGGCTAGATCACAACATAACAATCTCAAACAAGCATGGCAAAAGTGCAAAAGATAACAGGTTCACAGACTTGGTGAAATTACTGGACATGGCTGAAACAGCATCAGGTAGCAATGTTCAGAGCACGAAATCAACATGCTACAGGAACTTAACATGGAAAAACAAGGAATTGAAGTATTCTACTACTTCATATGACAAAAGTCCCTTACTGACCATAAGCCAAAAAGGACCAGAAGATATGATGGCAACCTTGTAAACATGGCAAGTTTCGTTATCAGGTTTCAGACTTAGCAGAAAACAGAGCATGGCAGAAACAATAATATGAGGGCATCTTGGTGAGCTTGATGCACTCACCACAAAGCAATTCATAACAAAACAAGCATACCTACAGAAAGATGGCATGTTTATAAAGCTATCCATGGCAAGAACAAAAGCATAGCATGTATGGATCAACTACAACAAGTTTGGCAAAATTTCATATCATGTTAAGAATCTGCCAGAAATATTTTATAGCACAAGTAGAGCAAGATTGAGTCATGCTATGGCACTCCATAATTGCAAACAAGGGCAGGAATGGATCAATTACAACAATATCTACAAAACATCCTTACTGAACATCTCCAAAATATGCATGGATCTCTCTGTAGCATCAAGTTTACATGGCAAGAAAATAACAGCAGACAAGGACTTAGAGAAATCAATGTCCCTGAAATCAGAAACATTACGGAGCCTAGTTTGCATGCTTGTTCTAGTCATCACAGAGTTCAAAAAAATACATGGCATACTCCACTGGAAAGATGGCATGGCATACAACAAAACACATGTAGAGCTCATGCCCATAAGATGCACAGATTAAAAGATACAAAAATAACAAATCTCTAAGTTCTGATAAGAACCAGTGATAACAGCAACTAGCACTCTTGCACCAGAGATTTGTGCATCAAGATGGCTTCTAATGAACATGGTGCAATTGAACAAAATGAAGAGCATCACGAGACGAACATTTTGATATATTACACGCGCGAAACAGAGCTATGCAGAGTGAGTTATGCCATGATGAACAGGGGTACTTAAAGTAAAATCAAAGACAGGAATTTTTGGGGGGCTCGGGAAAAGTCAACGCACTCGGTACTGGATCGAGATCTGGCGAGCTCGAGCTCGTGCTCGTCGGCGACGATGGAGGAAGGCGAGGTGGCAAGCTGGAGGAGAGGAGGAGGGAGGCCGGGGGCGCGGGATCTGGCGGCGAGGAGGAGAAGGACGGCGGCGAGCGCGGCAGAG